>NW_028283601.1:303391-606783 GCF_059441095.1 Idiotropiscis lumnitzeri | reverse complement strand
TTCAGCACTAAAAAAACGAAACTTCATTAACAGCTAAACCAAACGTTTCCAATGTAAATTTCCACATTTATAGAGTGTAAAAAGGCATCCTGAAGCCTGGGAAGTCATTAATTTGATTGTCCAGTATTTCCCTTATGAGATAATGCCTCACATAGCAAATGTGTACAGTGCGAGCTGAAAATGCATTTTCAGCACTAAAAAACCAAACTTTTATAACAGCTAAACCAAACGTTTCCAATGTAAATTTCCACCTTTATATAGTGTAAAAAGACATCCTGAAGCCTGGGCAGTCATTAATTTGATTGTCCAGTATTTCCCTTATGAGATAATGCCTCACATAGCAAATGTGTACAGCGCGAGCTGAAAATGCATTTACAGCACTAAAAAAACAAACTTTTATAACAGCTAAACCAAACGTTTCCAATGTAAATTTCCACATTTATAGAGTGTAAAAATGCATCTGAAGCCTGGGAAGTCATTAATTTGATTGTCCAGTATTTCCCTTATGAGATAATGCCTCACATAGCAAATGTGTACAGTGCGAGCTGAAAATGCATTTTCAGCACTAAAAAACCAAACTTTTATAACAGCTAAACCAAACGTTTCCAATGTAAATTTCCACCTTTATATAGTGTAAAAAGACATCCTGAAGCCTGGGCAGTCATTAATTTGATTGTCCATTATTTCCCTTATGAGATAATGCCTCTCATAGCAAATGTGTACAGCGCGAGCTGAAAATGCATTTACAGCACTAAAAAACCAAACTTTTATAACAGCTAAACCAAACGTTTCCAATGTAAATTTCCACCTTTATATAGTGTAGAAAGGCATCCTGAAGCCTGGAAAGTCATTAATTTGATTGTCCAGTATTTCCTTCATGAGATATTGCAACACTTAGAAAAAGTGTACAGCGCCAGTAGACAATGAATTTTCAGCACTAAAAAAACGAAACTTCATTAACAGCTAAACTAAACGTTTCCAATGTAAATTTCCACCTTTATATAGTGTAAAAAGACATCCTGAAGCCTGGGCAGTCAATAATTTGATTGTCCAATATTTCCCTTATGAGATAATGCCTCTCATAGCAAATGTGTACAGCGCGAGCTGAAAATGCATTTACAGCACTAAAAAACCAAACTTTTATAACAGCTAAACCAAACGTTTCCAATGTAAATTTCCACCTTTATATAGTGTAGAAAGGCATCCTGGAGCCTGGAAAGTCATTAATTTGATTGTCCAGTATTTCCTTCATGAGATATTGCAACACTTAGAAAAAGTGTACAGCGCCAGCAGACAATGAATTTTCAGCACTAAAAAAACCAAACTTTTATAACAGCTAAACCAAACGTTTCCAATGTAAATTTCCACCTTTATATAGTGTAAAAAGACATCCTGAAGCCTGGGCAGTCATTAATTTGATTGTCCAGTATTTCCCTTATGAGATAATGCCTCACATAGCAAATGTGTACAGCGCGAGCTGAAAATGCATTTACAGCACTAAAAAAACAAACTTTTATAACAGCTAAACCAAACGTTTCCAATGTAAATTTCCACCTTTATATAGTGTAGAAAGGCATCCTGAAGCCTGGAAAGTCATTAATTTGATTGTCCAGTATTTCCTACATGAGATATTGCAAAACTTAGAAAAAGTGTACAGCGCCAGCAGACAATGAATTTTCAGCACTAAAAAAACGAAACTTCATTAACAGCTAAACCAAACGTTTCCAATGTAAATTTCCACCTTTATATAGTGTAAAAAGACATCCTGAAGCCTGGGCAGTCATTAATTTGATTGTCCAATATTTCCCTTATGAGATAATGCCTCTCATAGCAAATGTGTACAGTGCGAGCTGAAAATGCATTTACAGCACTAAAAAAACAAACTTTTATAACAGCTAAACCAAACGTTTCCAATGTAAATTTCCACCTTTATATAGTGTAAAAAGACATCCTGAAGCCTGGGCAGTCATTAATTTGATTGTCCAATATTTCCCTTATGAGATAATGCCTCTCATAGCAAATGTGTACAGCGCGAGCTGAAAATGCATTTACAGCACTAAAAAACCAAACTTTTATAACAGCTAAACCAAACGTTTCCAATGTAAATTTCCACCTTTATATAGTGTAGAAAGGCATCCTGAAGCCTGGAAAGTCATTAATTTGATTGTCCAGTATTTCCTTCATGAGATATTGCAACACTTAGAAAAAGTGTACAGCGCCAGCAGACAATGAATTTCCAGCACTAAAAAAACGAAACTTCATTAACAGCTAAACTAAACGTTTCCAATGTAAATTTCCACCTTTATATAGTGTAAAAAGACATCCTGAAGCCTGGGCAGTCATTAATTTGATTGTCCAATATTTCCCTTATGAGATAATGCCTCTCATAGCAAATGTGTACAGCGCGAGCTGAAAATGCATTTACAGCACTAAAAAACCAAACTCTTATAACAGCTAAACCAAACGTTTCCAATGTAAATTTCCACCTTTATATAGTGTAGAAAGGCATCCTGAAGCCTGGAAAGTCATTAATTTGATTGTCCAGTATTTCCTTCATGAGATATTGCAACACTTAGAAAAAGTGTACAGCGCCAGCAGACAATGAATTTTCAGCACTAAAAAAACGAAACTTCATTAACAGCTAAACCAAACGTTTCCAATGTAAATTTCCACATTTATAGAGTGTAAAAAGGCATCCTGAAGCCTGGGAAGTCATTAATTTGATTGTCCAGTATTTCCCTTATGAGATAATGCCTCACATAGCAAATGTGTACAGTGCGAGCTGAAAATGCATTTTCAGCACTAAAAAACCAAACTTTTATAACAGCTAAACCAAACGTTTCCAATGTAAATTTCCACCTTTATATAGTGTAAAAAGACATCCTGAAGCCTGGGCAGTCATTAATTTGATTGTCCAGTATTTCCCTTATGAGATAATGCCTCACATAGCAAATGTGTACAGCGCGAGCTGAAAATGCATTTACAGCACTAAAAAAACAAACTTTTATAACAGCTAAACCAAACGTTTCCAATGTAAATTTCCACATTTATAGAGTGTAAAAATGCATCCTGAAGCCTGGGAAGTCATTAATTTGATTGTCCAGTATTTCCCTTATGAGATAATGCCTCACATAGCAAATGTGTACAGTGCGAGCTGAAAATGCATTTTCAGCACTAAAAAACAAAACTTTTATAACAGCTAAACCAAACGTTTCCAATGTAAATTTCCACCTTTATATAGTGTAAAAAGACATCCTGAAGCCTGGGCAGTCATTAATTTGATTGTCCAATATTTCCCTTATGAGATAATGCCTCTCATAGCAAATGTGTACAGCGCGAGCTGAAAATGCATTTACAGCACTAAAAAACCAAACTTTTATAACAGCTAAACCAAACGTTTCCAATGTAAATTTCCACCTTTATATAGTGTAGAAAGGCATCCTGAAGCCTGGAAAGTCATTAATTTGATTGTCCAGTATTTCCTTCATGAGATATTGCAACACTTAGAAAAAGTGTACAGCGCCAGCAGACAATGAATTTTCAGCACTAAAAAAACGAAACTTCATTAACAGCTAAACCAAACGTTTCCAATGTAAATTTCCACATTTATAGAGTGTAAAAAGGCATCCTGAAGCCTGGGAAGTCATTAATTTGATTGTCCAGTATTTCCCTTATGAGATAATGCCTCACATAGCAAATGTGTACAGTGCGAGCTGAAAATGCATTTACAGCACTAAAAAAACAAACTTTTATAACAGCTAAACCAAACGTTTCCAATGTAAATTTCCACCTTTATATAGTGTAGAAAGGCATCCTGAAGCCTGGAAAGTCATTAATTTGATTGTCCAGTATTTCCTTCATGAGATATTGCAACACTTAGAAAAAGTGTACAGCGCCAGCAGACAATGAATTTTCAGCACTAAATAAACGAAACTTCATTAACAGCTAAAGTAAACGTTTCCAATGTAAATTTCCACCTTTATATAGTGTAAAAAGACATCCTGAAGCCTGGGCAGTCATTAATTTGATTGTCCAATATTTCCCTTATGAGATAATGCCTCTCATAGCAAATGTGTACAGTGCGAGCTGAAAATGCATTTACAGCACTAAAAAAACAAACTTTTATAACAGCTAAACCAAACGTTTCCAATGTAAATTTCCACCTTTATATAGTGTAAAAAGACATCCTGAAGCCTGGGCAGTCATTAATTTGATTGTCCAATATTTCCCTTATGAGATAATGCCTCTCATAGCAAATGTGTACAGCGCGAGCTGAAAATGCATTTACAGCACTAAAAAACCAAACTTTTATAACAGCTAAACCAAACGTTTCCAATGTAAATTTCCACCTTTATATAGTGTAGAAAGGCATCCTGAAGCCTGGAAAGTCATTAATTTGATTGTCCAGTATTTCCTTCATGAGATATTGCAACACTTAGAAAAAGTGTACAGCGCCAGCAGACAATGAATTTTCAGCACTAAAAAAAACGAAACTTCATTAACAGCTAAACCAAACGTTTCCAATGTAAATTTCCACATTTATAGAGTGTAAAAAGGCATCCTGAAGCCTGGGAAGTCATTAATTTGATTGTCCAGTATTTCCCTTATGAGATAATGCCTCACATAGCAAATGTGTACAGTGCGAGCTGAAAATGCATTTACAGCACTAAAAAAACAAACTTTTATAACAGCTAAACCAAACGTTTCCAATGTAAATTTCCATCTTTATATAGTGTAGAAAGGCATCCTGAAGCCTGGAAAGTCATTAATTTGATTGTCCAGTATTTCCTTCATGAGATATTGCAACACTTAGAAAAAGTGTACAGCGCCAGCAGACAATGAATTTTCAGCACTAAATAAACGAAACTTCATTAACAGCTAAAGTAAACGTTTCCAATGTAAATTTCCACCTTTATATAGTGTAAAAAGACATCCTGAAGCCTGGGCAGTCATTAATTTGATTGTCCAATATTTCCCTTATGAGATAATGCCTCTCATAGCAAATGTGTACAGTGCGAGCTGAAAATGCATTTACAGCACTAAAAAAACAAACTTTTATAACAGCTAAACCAAACGTTTCCAATGTAAATTTCCACATTTATAGAGTGTAAAAAGGCATCCTGAAGCCTGGGAAGTCATTAATTTGATTGTCCAGTATTTCCCTTATGAGATAATGCCTCTCATTGCAAATGTGTACAGCGCGAGCTGAAAATGCATTTTCAGCACTAAAAAACCAAACTTTTATAACACCTAAACCAAACGTTTCCAATGTAAATTTCCTCCTTTATATAGTGTAAAAAGACATCCTGAAGCCTGGGCAGTCATTAATTTGATTGTCCAATATTTCCCTTATGAGATAATGCCTCTCATAGCAAATGTGTACAGCGCGAGCTGAAAATGCATTTACAGCACTAAAAAACCAAACTTTTATAACAGCTAAACCAAACGTTTCCAATGTAAATTTCCACCTTTATATAGTGTAGAAAGGCACCCTGAAGCCTGGAAAGTCATTAATTTGATTGTCCAGTATTTCCTTCATGAGATATTGCAACATTTAGAAAAAGTGTACAGCGCCAGCAGACAATGAATTTTCAGCACTAAAAAAACGAAACTTCATTAACAGCTAAACTAAACGTTTCCAATGTAAATTTCCACCTTTATATAGTGTAAAAAGACATCCTGAAGCCCGGGCAGCCATTAATTTGATTGTCCAATATTTCCCTTATGAGATAATGCCTCTCATAGCAAATGTGTACAGCGCGAGCTGAAAATGCATTTACAGCACTAAAAAACCAAACTTTTATAACAGCTAAACCAAACGTTTCCAATGTAAATTTCCACCTTTATATAGTGTAAAAAGACATCCTGAAGCCTGGGCAGTCATTAATTTGATTGTCCAATATTTCCCTTATGAGATAATGCCTCTCATAGCAAATGTGTACAGCGCGAGCTGAAAATGCATTTACAGCACTAAAAAAACAAACTTTTATAACAGCTAAACCAAACGTTTCCAATGTAAACTTCCACCTTTATATAGTGTAGAAAGGCATCCTGAAGCCTGGAAAGTCATTAATTTGATTGTCCAGTATTTCCTTCATGAGATATTGCAACACTTAGAAAAAGTGTACAGCGCCAGCAGACAATGAATTTTCAGCACTAAAAAAACGAAACTTCATTAACAGCTAAACTAAATGTTTCCAATGTAAATTTCCACCTTTATATAGTGTAAAAAGACATCCTGAAGCCTGGGCAGTCATTAATTTGATTGTCCAATATTTCCCTTATGAGATAATGCCTCTCATAGCAAATGTGTACAGCGCGAGCTGAAAATGCATTTACAGCACTAAAAAACCAAACTTTTATAACAGCTAAACCAAACGTTTCCAATGTAAATTTCCACCTTTATATAGTGTAAAAAGGCATCCTGAAGCCTGGAAAGTCTTTAATTTGATTGTCCAGTATTTCCTTCATGAGATATTGCAACACTTAGAAAAAGTGTACAGCGCCAGCAGACAATGAATTTCCAGCACTAAAAAAACGAAACTTCATTAACAGCTAAACTAAACGTTTCCAATGTAAATTTCCACCTTTATATAGTGTAAAAAGACATCCTGAAGCCTGGGCAGTCATTAATTTGATTGTCCAATATTTCCCTTATGAGATAATGCCTCTCATAGCAAATGTGTACAGCGCGAGCTGAAAATGCATTTACAGCACTAAAAAACCAAACTTTTATAACAGCTAAACCAAACGTTTCCAATGTAAATTTCCACCTTTATATAGTGTAGAAAGGCATCCTGAAGCCTGGAAAGTCATTAATTTGATTGTCCAGTATTTCCTTCATGAGATATTGCAACACTTAGAAAAAGTGTACAGCGCCAGCAGACAATGAATTTTCAGCACTAAAAAAACGAAACTTCATTAACAGCTAAACCAAACGTTTCCAATGTAAATTTCCACATTTATAGAGTGTAAAAAGGCATCCTGAAGCCTGGGAAGTCATTAATTTGATTGTCCAGTATTTCCCTTATGAGATAATGCCTCACATAGCAAATGTGTACAGTGCGAGCTGAAAATGCATTTTCAGCACTAAAAAACCAAACTTTTATAACAGCTAAACCAAACGTTTCCAATGTAAATTTCCACCTTTATATAGTGTAAAAAGACATCCTGAAGCCTGGGCAGTCATTAATTTGATTGTCCAGTATTTCCCTTATGAGATAATGCCTCACATAGCAAATGTGTACAGCGCGAGCTGAAAATGCATTTACAGCACTAAAAAAACAAACTTTTATAACAGCTAAACCAAACGTTTCCAATGTAAATTTCCACATTTATAGAGTGTAAAAATGCATCCTGAAGCCTGGGAAGTCATTAATTTGATTGTCCAGTATTTCCCTTATGAGATAATGCCTCACATAGCAAATGTGTACAGTGCGAGCTGAAAATGCATTTTCAGCACTAAAAAACCAAACTTTTATAACAGCTAAACCAAACGTTTCCAATGTAAATTTCCACCTTTATATAGTGTAAAAAGACATCCTGAAGCCTGGGCAGTCATTAATTTGATTGTCCAATATTTCCCTTATGAGATAATGCCTCTCATAGCAAATGTGTACAGCGCGAGCTGAAAATGCATTTACAGCACTAAAAAACCAAACTTTTATAACAGCTAAACCAAACGTTTCCAATGTAAATTTCCACCTTTATATAGTGTAGAAAGGCATCCTGAAGCCTGGAAAGTCATTAATTTGATTGTCCAGTATTTCCTTCATGAGATATTGCAACACTTAGAAAAAGTGTACAGCGCCAGTAGACAATGAATTTTCAGCACTAAAAAAACGAAACTTCATTAACAGCTAAACTAAACGTTTCCAATGTAAATTTCCACCTTTATATAGTGTAAAAAGACATCCTGAAGCCTGGGCAGTCAATAATTTGATTGTCCAATATTTCCCTTATGAGATAATGCCTCTCATAGCAAATGTGTACAGCGCGAGCTGAAAATGCATTTACAGCACTAAAAAACCAAACTTTTATAACAGCTAAACCAAACGTTTCCAATGTAAATTTCCACCTTTATATAGTGTAGAAAGGCATCCTGGAGCCTGGAAAGTCATTAATTTGATTGTCCAGTATTTCCTTCATGAGATATTGCAACACTTAGAAAAAGTGTACAGCGCCAGCAGACAATGAATTTTCAGCACTAAAAAAACCAAACTTTTATAACAGCTAAACCAAACGTTTCCAATGTAAATTTCCACCTTTATATAGTGTAAAAAGACATCCTGAAGCCTGGGCAGTCATTAATTTGATTGTCCAGTATTTCCCTTATGAGATAATGCCTCACATAGCAAATGTGTACAGCGCGAGCTGAAAATGCATTTACAGCACTAAAAAAACAAACTTTTATAACAGCTAAACCAAACGTTTCCAATGTAAATTTCCACCTTTATATAGTGTAGAAAGGCATCCTGAAGCCTGGAAAGTCATTAATTTGATTGTCCAGTATTTCCTACATGAGATATTGCAAAACTTAGAAAAAGTGTACAGCGCCAGCAGACAATGAATTTTCAGCACTAAAAAAACGAAACTTCATTAACAGCTAAACCAAACGTTTCCAATGTAAATTTCCACCTTTATATAGTGTAAAAAGACATCCTGAAGCCTGGGCAGTCATTAATTTGATTGTCCAATATTTCCCTTATGAGATAATGCCTCTCATAGCAAATGTGTACAGTGCGAGCTGAAAATGCATTTACAGCACTAAAAAAACAAACTTTTATAACAGCTAAACCAAACGTTTCCAATGTAAATTTCCACCTTTATATAGTGTAAAAAGACATCCTGAAGCCTGGGCAGTCATTAATTTGATTGTCCAGTATTTCCTTCATGAGATATTGCAACACTTAGAAAAAGTGTACAGCGCCAGCAGACAATGAATTTTCAGCACTAAAAAAACGAAACTTCATTAACAGCTAAACCAAACGTTTCCAATGTAAATTTCCACATTTATAGAGTGTAAAAAGGCATCCTGAAGCCTGGGAAGTCATTAATTTGATTGTCCAGTATTTCCCTTATGAGATAATGCCTCACATAGCAAATGTGTACAGTGCGAGCTGAAAATGCATTTACAGCACTAAAAAAACAAACTTTTATAACAGCTAAACCAAACGTTTCCAATGTAAATTTCCACCTTTATATAGTGTAGAAAGGCATCCTGAAGCCTGGAAAGTCATTAATTTGATTGTCCAGTATTTCCTTCATGAGATATTGCAACACTTAGAAAAAGTGTACAGCGCCAGCAGACAATGAATTTTCAGCACTAAATAAACGAAACTTCATTAACAGCTAAAGTAAACGTTTCCAATGTAAATTTCCACCTTTATATAGTGTAAAAAGACATCCTGAAGCCTGGGCAGTCATTAATTTGATTGTCCAATATTTCCCTTATGAGATAATGCCTCTCATAGCAAATGTGTACAGCGCGAGCTGAAAATGCATTTACAGCACTAAAAAACCAAACTTTTATAACAGCTAAACCAAACGTTTCCAATGTAAATTTCCACCTTTATATAGTGTAGAAAGGCATCCTGAAGCCTGGAAAGTCATTAATTTGATTGTCCAGTATTTCCTTCATGAGATATTGCAACACTTAGAAAAAGTGTACAGCGCCAGCAGACAATGAATTTTCAGCACTAAAAAAACGAAACTTCATTAACAGCTAAACCAAACGTTTCCAATGTAAATTTCCACATTTATAGAGTGTAAAAAGGCATCCTGAAGCCTGGGAAGTCATTAATTTGATTGTCCAGTATTTCCCTTATGAGATAATGCCTCACATAGCAAATGTGTACAGTGCGAGCTGAAAATGCATTTTCAGCACTAAAAAACCAAACTTTTATAACAGCTAAACCAAACGTTTCCAATGTAAATTTCCACCTTTATATAGTGTAAAAAGACATCCTGAAGCCTGGGCAGTCATTAATTTGATTGTCCAATATTTCCCTTATGAGATAATGCCTCTCATAGCAAATGTGTACAGCGCGAGCTGAAAATGCATTTACAGCACTAAAAAACCAAACTTTTATAACAGCTAAACCAAACGTTTCAATTGTAAATTTCCACCTTTATATAGTGTAGAAAGGCATCTTGAAGCCTGGAAAGTCATTAATTTGATTGTCCAGTATTTCCTTCATGAGATATTGCAACACTTAGAAAAAGTGTACAGCGCCAGCAGACAATGAATTTTCAGCACTAAAAAAACGAAACTTCATTAACAGCTAAACCAAACGTTTCCAATGTAAATTTCCACATTTATAGAGTGTAAAAAGGCATCCTGAAGCCTGGGCAGTCATTAATTTGATTGTCCAGTATTTCCCTTATGAGATAATGCCTCACATAGCAAATGTGTACAGTGCGAGCTGAAAATGCATTTTCAGCACTAAAAAACCAAACTTTTATAACAGCTAAACCAAACGTTTCCAATGTAAATTTCCACCTTTATATAGTGTAAAAAGACATCCTGAAGCCTGGGCAGTCATTAATTTGATTGTCCAGTATTTCCCTTATGAGATAATGCCTCACATAGCAAATGTGTACAGCGCCAGCAGACAATGAATTTTCAGCACTAAAAAAACGAAACTTCATTAACAGCTAAACCAAACGTTTCCAATGTAAATTTCCACCTTTATATAGTGTAAAAAGACATCCTGAAGCCTGGGCAGTCATTAATTTGATTGTCCAATATTTCCCTTATGAGATAATGCCTCTCATAGCAAATGTGTACAGCGCGAGCTGAAAATGCATTTTCAGCACTAAAAAACCAAACTTTTATAACAGCTAAACCAAACGTTTCAAATGTAAATTTCCACCTTTATATAGTGTAAAAAGACATCCTGAAGCCTGGGCAGTCATTAATTTGATTGTCCAATATTTCCCTTATGAGATAATGCCTCTCATAGCAAATGTGTACAGTGCGAGCTGAAAATGCATTTACAGCACTAAAAAAACAAACTTTTATAACAGCTAAACCAAACGTTTCCAATGTAAATTTCCACCTTTATATAGTGTAAAAAGACATCCTGAAGCCTGGGCAGTCATTAATTTGATTGTCCAATATTTCCCTTATGAGATAATGCCTCTCATAGCAAATGTGTACAGTGCGAGCTGAAAATGCATTTTCAGCACTAAAAAAACAAACTTTTATAACAGCTAAACCAAACGTTTCCAATGTAAATTTCCACCTTTATATAGTGTAAAAAGACATCCTGAAGCCTGGGCAGTCATTAATTTGATTGTCCAATATTTCCCTTATGAGATAATGCCTCTCATAGCAAATGTGTACAGCGCGAGCTGAAAATGCATTTACAGCACTAAAAAACCAAACTTTTATAACAGCTAAACCAAACGTTTCCAATGTAAATTTCCACCTTTATATAGTGTAGAAAGGCATCCTGAAGCCTGGAAAGTCATTAATTTGATTGTCCAGTATTTCCTTCATGAGATATTGCAACACTTAGAAAAAGTGTACAGCGCCAGCAGACAATGAATTTTCAGCACTAAATAAACGAAACTTCATTAACAGCTAAAGTAAACGTTTCCAATGTAAATTTCCACCTTTATATAGTGTAGAAAGGCATCCTGAAGCCTGGAAAGTCATTAATTTGATTGTCCAGTATTTCCTTCATGAGATATTGCAACACTTAGAAAAAGTGTACAGCGCCAGTAGACAATGAATTTTCAGCACTAAAAAAACGAAACTTCATTAACAGCTAAACTAAACGTTTCCAATGTAAATTTCCACCTATATATAGTGTAAAAAGACATCCTGAAGCCTGGGCAGTCAATAATTTGATTGTCCAATATTTCCCTTATGAGATAATGCCTCTCATAGCAAATGTGTACAGCGCGAGCTGAAAATGCATTTACAGCACTAAAAAACCAAACTTTTATAACAGCTAAACCAAACGTTTCCAATGTAAATTTCCACCTTTATATAGTGTAGAAAGGCATCCTGGAGCCTGGAAAGTCATTAATTTGATTGTCCAGTATTTCCTTCATGAGATATTGCAACACTTAGAAAAAGTGTACAGCGCCAGCAGACAATGAATTTTCAGCACTAAAAAAACCAAACTTTTATAACAGCTAAACCAAACGTTTCCAATGTAAATTTCCACCTTTATATAGTGTAAAAAGACATCCTGAAGCCTGGGCAGTCATTAATTTGATTGTCCAGTATTTCCCTTATGAGATAATGCCTCACATAGCAAATGTGTACAGCGCGAGCTGAAAATGCATTTACAGCACTAAAAAAACAAACTTTTATAACAGCTAAACCAAACGTTTCCAATGTAAATTTCCACCTTTATATAGTGTAGAAAGGCATCCTGAAGCCTGGAAAGTCATTAATTTGATTGTCCAGTATTTCCTACATGAGATATTGCAAAACTTAGAAAAAGTGTACAGCGCCAGCAGACAATGAATTTTCAGCACTAAAAAAACGAAACTTCATTAACAGCTAAACCAAACGTTTCCAATGTAAATTTCCACATTTATAGAGTGTAAAAAGGCATCCTGAAGCCTGGGAAGTCATTAATTTGATTGTCCAGTATTTCCCTTATGAGATAATGCCTCACATAGCAAATGTGTACAGTGCGAGCTGAAAATGCATTTTCAGCACTAAAAAACCAAACTTATATAACACCTAAACCAAACGTTTCCAATGTAAATTTCCACCTTTATATAGTGTAAAAAGACATCCTGAAGCCTGGGCAGTCATTAATTTGATTGTCCAATATTTCCCTTATGAGATAATGCCTCTCATAGCAAATGTGTACAGCGCGAGCTGAAAATGCATTTACAGCACTAAAAAAACAAACTTTTATAACAGCTAAACCAAACGTTTCCAATGTAAATTTCCACCTTTATATATGTAAAAAGACATCCTGAAGCCTGGGCAGTCATTAATTTGATTGTCCAATATTTCCCTTATGAGATAATGCCTCTCATAGCAAATGTGTACAGCGCGAGCTGAAAATGCATTTTCAGCACTAAAAAACCAAACTTTTATAACAGCTAAACCAAACGTTTCAAATGTAAATTTCCACCTTTATATAGTGTAAAAAGACATCCTGAAGCCTGGGCAGTCATTAATTTGATTGTCCAATATTTCCCTTATGAGATAATGCCTCTCATAGCAAATGTGTAAAGTGCGAGCTGAAAATGCATTTACAGCACTAAAAAAACAAACTTTTATAACAGCTAAACCAAACGTTTCCAATGTAAATTTCCACCTTTATATAGTGTAAAAAGACATCCTGAAGCCTGGGCAGTCATTAATTTGATTGTCCAATATTTCCCTTATGAGATAATGCCTCTCATAGCAAATGTGTACAGTGCGAGCTGAAAATGCATTTACAGCACTAAAAAAACAAACTTTTATAACAGCTAAACCAAACGTTTCCAATGTAAATTTCCACCTTTATATAGTGTAAAAAGACATCCTGAAGCCTGGGCAGTCATTAATTTGATTGTCCAATATTTCCCTTATGAGATAATGCCTCTCATAGCAAATGTGTACAGCGCGAGCTGAAAATGCATTTACAGCACTAAAAAACCAAACTTTTATAACAGCTAAACCAAACGTTTCCAATGTAAATTTCCACCTTTATATAGTGTAGAAAGGCATCCTGGAGCCTGGAAAGTCATTAATTTGATTGTCCAGTATTTCCTTCATGAGATATTGCAACACTTAGAAAAAGTGTACAGCGCCAGCAGACAATGAATTTTCAGCACTAAAAAAACCAAACTTTTATAACAGCTAAACCAAACGTTTCCAATGTAAATTTCCACCTTTATATAGTGTAAAAAGACATCCTGAAGCCTGGGCAGTCATTAATTTGATTGTCCAGTATTTCCCTTATGAGATAAAGCCTCACATAGCAAATGTGTACAGCGCGAGCTGAAAATGCATTTACAGCACTAAAAAAACAAACTTTTATAACAGCTAAACCAAACGTTTCCAATGTAAATTTCCACCTTTATATAGTGTAGAAAGGCATCCTGAAGCCTGGAAAGTCATTAATTTGATTGTCCAGTATTTCCTACATGAGATATTGCAAAACTTAGAAAAAGTGTACAGCGCCAGCAGACAATGAATTTTCAGCACTAAAAAAACGAAACTTCATTAACAGCTAAACCAAACGTTTCCAATGTAAATTTCCACCTTTATATAGTGTAAAAAGACATCCTGAAGCCTGGGCAGTCATTAATTTGATTGTCCAATATTTCCCTTATGAGATAATGCCTCTCATAGCAAATGTGTACAGTGCGAGCTGAAAATGCATTTACAGCACTAAAAAAACAAACTTTTATAACAGCTAAACCAAACGTTTCCAATGTAAATTTCCACCTTTATATAGTGTAGAAAGGCATCCTGAAGCCTGGAAAGTCATTAATTTGATTGTCCAGTATTTCCTACATGAGATATTGCAAAACTTAGAAAAAGTGTACAGCGCCAGCAGACAATGAATTTTCAGCACTAAAAAAACGAAACTTCATTAACAGCTAAACCAAACGTTTCCAATGTAAATTTCCACATTTATAGAGTGTAAAAAGGCATCCTGAAGCCTGGGAAGTCATTAATTTGATTGTCCAGTATTTCCCTTATGAGATAATGCCTCACATAGCAAATGTGTACAGTGCGAGCTGAAAATGCATTTTCAGCACTAAAAAACCAAACTTATATAACACCTAAACCAAACGTTTCCAATGTAAATTTCCACCTTTATATAGTGTAAAAAGACATCCTGAAGCCTGGGCAGTCATTAATTTGATTGTCCAATATTTCCCTTATGAGATAATGCCTCTCATAGCAAATGTGTACAGTGCGAGCTGAAAATGCATTTACAGCACTAAAAAAACAAACTTTTATAACAGCTAAACCAAACGTTTCCAATGTAAATTTCCACCTTTATATAGTGTAAAAAGACATCCTGAAGCCTGGGCAGTCATTAATTTGATTGTCCAATATTTCCCTTATGAGATAATGCCTCTCATAGCAAATGTGTACAGCGCGAGCTGAAAATGCATTTTCAGCACTAAAAAACCAAACTTTTATAACAGCTAAACCAAACGTTTCAAATGTAAATTTCCACCTTTATATAGTGTAAAAAGACATCCTGAAGCCTGGGCAGTCATTAATTTGATTGTCCAATATTTCCCTTATGAGATAATGCCTCTCATAGCAAATGTGTAAAGTGCGAGCTGAAAATGCATTTACAGCACTAAAAAAACAAACTTTTATAACAGCTAAACCAAACGTTTCCAATGTAAATTTCCACCTTTATATAGTGTAAAAAGACATCCTGAAGCCTGGGCAGTCATTAATTTGATTGTCCAATATTTCCCTTATGAGATAATGCCTCTCATAGCAAATGTGTACAGTGCGAGCTGAAAATGCATTTACAGCACTAAAAAAACAAACTTTTATAACAGCTAAACCAAACGTTTCCAATGTAAATTTCCACCTTTATATAGTGTAGAAAGGCATCCTGAAGCCTGGAAAGTCATTAATTTGATTGTCCAATATTTCCCTTATGAGATAATGCCTCTCATAGCAAATGTGTACAGCGCGAGCTGAAAATGCATTTACAGCACTAAAAAACCAAACTTTTATAACAGCTAAACCAAACGTTTCCAATGTAAATTTCCACCTTTATATAGTGTAGAAAGGCATCCTGAAGCCTGGAAAGTCATTAATTTGATTGTCCAGTATTTCCTTCATGAGATATTGCAACACTTAGAAAAAGTGTACAGCGCCAGCAGACAATGAATTTTCAGCACTAAAAAAACGAAACTTCATTAACAGCTAAACCAAACGTTTCCAATGTAAATTTCCACATTTATAGAGTGTAAAAAGGCATCCTGAAGCCTGGGAAGTCATTAATTTGATTGTCCAGTATTTCCCTTATGAGATAATGCCTCACATAGCAAATGTGTACAGTGCGAGCTGAAAATGCATTTTCAGCACTAAAAAACCAAACTTATATAACACCTAAACCAAAC
Organism: Idiotropiscis lumnitzeri; assembly: GCF_059441095.1. Classification (NCBI taxonomy): domain Eukaryota; kingdom Metazoa; phylum Chordata; class Actinopteri; order Syngnathiformes; family Syngnathidae; genus Idiotropiscis; species Idiotropiscis lumnitzeri. The sequence goes on along the minus strand of NW_028283601.1, from coordinate 590,715 downwards.
GTTTCCAATGTAAATTTCCACCTTTATATAGTGTAAAAAGACATCCTGAAGCCTGGGCAGTCATTAATTTGATTGTCCAATATTTCCCTTATGAGATAATGCCTCTCATAGCAAATGTGTACAGCGCGAGCTGAAAATGCATTTACAGCACTAAAAAACCAAACTTTTATAACAGCTAAACCAAACGTTTCCAATGTAAATTTCCACCTTTATATAGTGTAAAAAGACATCCTGAAGCCTGGGCAGTCATTAATTTGATTGTCCAATATTTCCCTTATGAGATAATGCCTCTCATAGCAAATGTGTACAGCGCGAGCTGAAAATGCATTTTCAGCACTAAAAAACCAAACTTTTATAACAGCTAAACCAAACGTTTCAAATGTAAATTTCCACCTTTATATAGTGTAAAAAGACATCCTGAAGCCTGGGCAGTCATTAATTTGATTGTCCAATATTTCCCTTATGAGATAATGCCTCTCATAGCAAATGTGTACAGTGCGAGCTGAAAATGCATTTACAGCACTAAAAAAACAAACTTTTATAACAGCTAAACCAAACGTTTCCAATGTAAATTTCCACCTTTATATAGTGTAAAAAGACATCCTGAAGCCTGGGCAGTCATTAATTTGATTGTCCAATATTTCCCTTATGAGATAATGCCTCTCATAGCAAATGTGTACAGTGCGAGCTGAAAATGCATTTACAGCACTAAAAAAACAAACTTTTATAACAGCTAAACCAAACGTTTCCAATGTAAATTTCCACCTTTATATAGTGTAAAAAGACATCCTGAAGCCTGGGCAGTCATTAATTTGATTGTCCAATATTTCCCTTATGAGATAATGCCTCTCATAGCAAATGTGTACAGCGCGAGCTGAAAATGCATTTACAGCACTAAAAAAACAAACTTTAATAACAGCTAAACCAAACGTTTCCAATGTAAATTTCCACCTTTATATAGTGTAGAAAGGCATCCTGAAGCCTGGAAAGTCATTAATTTGATTGTCCAGTATTTCCTTCATGAGATATTGCAACACTTAGAAAAAGTGTACAGCGCCAGCAGACAATGAATTTTCAGCACTAAAAAAACGAAACTTCATTAACAGCTAAACCAAACGTTTCCAATGTAAATTTCCACATTTATAGAGTGTAAAAAGGCATCCTGAAGCCTGGGAAGTCATTAATTTGATTGTCCAGTATTTCCCTTATGAGATAATGCCTCACATAGCAAATGTGTACAGTGCGAGCTGAAAATGCATTTACAGCACTAAAAAAACAAACTTTTATAACAGCTAAACCAAACGTTTCCAATGTAAATTTCCACCTTTATATAGTGTAGAAAGGCATCCTGAAGCCTGGAAAGTCATTAATTTGATTGTCCAGTATTTCCTTCATGAGATATTGCAACACTTAGAAAAAGTGTACAGCGCCAGCAGACAATGAATTTTCAGCACTAAATAAACGAAACTTCATTAACAGCTAAAGTAAACGTTTCCAATGTAAATTTCCACCTTTATATAGTGTAAAAAGACATCCTGAAGCCTGGGCAGTCATTAATTTGATTGTCCAATATTTCCCTTATGAGATAATGCCTCTCATAGCAAATGTGTACAGTGCGAGCTGAAAATGCATTTACAGCACTAAAAAAACAAACTTTTATAACAGCTAAACCAAACGTTTCCAATGTAAATTTCCACCTTTATATAGTGTAAAAAGACATCCTGAAGCCTGGGCAGTCATTAATTTGATTGTCCAATATTTCCCTTATGAGATAATGCCTCTCATAGCAAATGTGTACAGCGCGAGCTGAAAATGCATTTACAGCACTAAAAAAACAAACTTTTATAACAGCTAAACCAAACGTTTCCAATGTAAATTTCCACCTTTATATAGTGTAGAAAGGCATCCTGAAGCCTGGAAAGTCATTAATTTGATTGTCCAGTATTTCCTTCATGAGATATTGCAACACTTAGAAAAAGTGTACAGCGCCAGCAGACAATGAATTTTCAGCACTAAAAAAACGAAACTTCATTAACAGCTAAACCAAACGTTTCCAATGTAAATTTCCACATTTATAGAGTGTAAAAAGGCATCCTGAAGCCTGGGAAGTCATTAATTTGATTGTCCAGTATTTCCCTTATGAGATAATGCCTCACATAGCAAATGTGTACAGTGCGAGCTGAAAATGCATTTTCAGCACTAAAAAACCAAACTTATATAACACCTAAACCAAACGTTTCCAATGTAAATTTCCACCTTTATATAGTGTAAAAAGACATCCTGAAGCCTGGGCAGTCATTAATTTGATTGTCCAATATTTCCCTTATGAGATAATGCCTCTCATAGCAAATGTGTACAGCGCGAGCTGAAAATGCATTTACAGCACTAAAAAACCAAACTTTTATAACAGCTAAACCAAACGTTTCCAATGTAAATTTCCACCTTTATATAGTGTAGAAAGGCATCCTGAAGCCTGGAAAGTCATTAATTTGATTGTCCAGTATTTCCTTCATGAGATATTGCAACACTTAGAAAAAGTGTACAGCGCCAGTAGACAATGAATTTTCAGCACTAAAAAAACGAAACTTCATTAACAGCTAAACTAAACGTTTCCAATGTAAATTTCCACCTATATATAGTGTAAAAAGACATCCTGAAGCCTGGGCAGTCAATAATTTGATTGTCCAATATTTCCCTTATGAGATAATGCCTCTCATAGCAAATGTGTACAGCGCGAGCTGAAAATGCATTTACAGCACTAAAAAACCAAACTTTTATAACAGCTAAACCAAACGTTTCCAATGTAAATTTCCACCTTTATATAGTGTAGAAAGGCATCCTGGAGCCTGGAAAGTCATTAATTTGATTGTCCAGTATTTCCTTCATGAGATATTGCAACACTTAGAAAAAGTGTACAGCGCCAGCAGACAATGAATTTTCAGCACTAAAAAAACCAAACTTTTATAACAGCTAAACCAAACGTTTCCAATGTAAATTTCCACCTTTATATAGTGTAAAAAGACATCCTGAAGCCTGGGCAGTCATTAATTTGATTGTCCAGTATTTCCCTTATGAGATAATGCCTCACATAGCAAATGTGTACAGCGCGAGCTGAAAATGCATTTACAGCACTAAAAAAACAAACTTTTATAACAGCTAAACCAAACGTTTCCAATGTAAATTTCCACCTTTATATAGTGTAGAAAGGCATCCTGAAGCCTGGAAAGTCATTAATTTGATTGTCCAGTATTTCCTACATGAGATATTGCAAAACTTAGAAAAAGTGTACAGCGCCAGCAGACAATGAATTTTCAGCACTAAAAAAACGAAACTTCATTAACAGCTAAACCAAACGTTTCCAATGTAAATTTCCACATTTATAGAGTGTAAAAAGGCATCCTGAAGCCTGGGAAGTCATTAATTTGATTGTCCAGTATTTCCCTTATGAGATAATGCCTCACATAGCAAATGTGTACAGTGCGAGCTGAAAATGCATTTTCAGCACTAAAAAACCAAACTTATATAACACCTAAACCAAACGTTTCCAATGTAAATTTCCACCTTTATATAGTGTAAAAAGACATCATGAAGCCTGGGCAGTCATTAATTTGATTGTCCAATATTTCCCTTATGAGATAATGCCTCTCATAGCAAATGTGTACAGCGCGAGCTGAAAATGCATTTACAGCACTAAAAAAACAAACTTTTATAACAGCTAAACCAAACGTTTCCAATGTAAATTTCCACCTTTATATATGTAAAAAGACATCCTGAAGCCTGGGCAGTCATTAATTTGATTGTCCAATATTTCCCTTATGAGATAATGCCTCTCATAGCAAATGTGTACAGCGCGAGCTGAAAATGCATTTTCAGCACTAAAAAACCAAACTTTTATAACAGCTAAACCAAACGTTTCAAATGTAAATTTCCACCTTTATATAGTGTAAAAAGACATCCTGAAGCCTGGGCAGTCATTAATTTGATTGTCCAATATTTCCCTTATGAGATAATGCCTCTCATAGCAAATGTGTAAAGTGCGAGCTGAAAATGCATTTACAGCACTAAAAAAACAAACTTTTATAACAGCTAAACCAAACGTTTCCAATGTAAATTTCCACCTTTATATAGTGTAAAAAGACATCCTGAAGCCTGGGCAGTCATTAATTTGATTGTCCAATATTTCCCTTATGAGATAATGCCTCTCATAGCAAATGTGTACAGTGCGAGCTGAAAATGCATTTACAGCACTAAAAAAACAAACTTTTATAACAGCTAAACCAAACGTTTCCAATGTAAATTTCCACCTTTATATAGTGTAAAAAGACATCCTGAAGCCTGGGCAGTCATTAATTTGATTGTCCAATATTTCCCTTATGAGATAATGCCTCTCATAGCAAATGTGTACAGCGCGAGCTGAAAATGCATTTACAGCACTAAAAAACCAAACTTTTATAACAGCTAAACCAAACGTTTCCAATGTAAATTTCCACCTTTATATAGTGTAGAAAGGCATCCTGGAGCCTGGAAAGTCATTAATTTGATTGTCCAGTATTTCCTTCATGAGATATTGCAACACTTAGAAAAAGTGTACAGCGCCAGCAGACAATGAATTTTCAGCACTAAAAAAACCAAACTTTTATAACAGCTAAACCAAACGTTTCCAATGTAAATTTCCACCTTTATATAGTGTAAAAAGACATCCTGAAGCCTGGGCAGTCATTAATTTGATTGTCCAGTATTTCCCTTATGAGATAAAGCCTCACATAGCAAATGTGTACAGCGCGAGCTGAAAATGCATTTACAGCACTAAAAAAACAAACTTTTATAACAGCTAAACCAAACGTTTCCAATGTAAATTTCCACCTTTATATAGTGTAGAAAGGCATCCTGAAGCCTGGAAAGTCATTAATTTGATTGTCCAGTATTTCCTACATGAGATATTGCAAAACTTAGAAAAAGTGTACAGCGCCAGCAGACAATGAATTTTCAGCACTAAAAAAACGAAACTTCATTAACAGCTAAACCAAACGTTTCCAATGTAAATTTCCACCTTTATATAGTGTAAAAAGACATCCTGAAGCCTGGGCAGTCATTAATTTGATTGTCCAATATTTCCCTTATGAGATAATGCCTCTCATAGCAAATGTGTACAGTGCGAGCTGAAAATGCATTTACAGCACTAAAAAAACAAACTTTTATAACAGCTAAACCAAACGTTTCCAATGTAAATTTCCACCTTTATATAGTGTAAAAAGACATCCTGAAGCCTGGGCAGTCATTAATTTGATTGTCCAATATTTCCCTTATGAGATAATGCCTCTCATAGCAAATGTGTACAGCGCGAGCTGAAAATGCATTTACAGCACTAAAAAACCAAACTTTTATAACAGCTAAACCAAACGTTTCCAATGTAAATTTCCACCTTTATATAGTGTAGAAAGGCATCCTGAAGCCTGGAAAGTCATTAATTTGATTGTCCAGTATTTCCTTCATGAGATATTGCAACACTTAGAAAAAGTGTACAGCGCCAGCAGACAATGAATTTTCAGCACTAAAAAAACGAAACTTCATTAACAGCTAAACCAAACGTTTCCAATGTAAATTTCCACATTTATAGAGTGTAAAAAGGCATCCTGAAGCCTGGGAAGTCATTAATTTGATTGTCCAGTATTTCCCTTATGAGATAATGCCTCACATAGCAAATGTGTACAGTGCGAGCTGAAAATGCATTTACAGCACTAAAAAAACAAACTTTTATAACAGCTAAACCAAACGTTTCCAATGTAAATTTCCACCTTTATATAGTGTAGAAAGGCATCCTGAAGCCTGGAAAGTCATTAATTTGATTGTCCAGTATTTCCTTCATGAGATATTGCAACACTTAGAAAAAGTGTACAGCGCCAGCAGACAATGAATTTTCAGCACTAAATAAACGAAACTTCATTAACAGCTAAAGTAAACGTTTCCAATGTAAATTTCCACCTTTATATAGTGTAAAAAGACATCCTGAAGCCTGGGCAGTCATTAATTTGATTGTCCAATATTTCCCTTATGAGATAATGCCTCTCATAGCAAATGTGTACAGTGCGAGCTGAAAATGCATTTACAGCACTAAAAAAACAAACTTTTATAACAGCTAAACCAAACGTTTCCAATGTAAATTTCCACCTTTATATAGTGTAAAAAGACATCCTGAAGCCTGGGCAGTCATTAATTTGATTGTCCAATATTTCCCTTATGAGATAATGCCTCTCATAGCAAATGTGTACAGCGCGAGCTGAAAATGCATTTACAGCACTAAAAAACCAAACTTTTATAACAGCTAAACCAAACGTTTCCAATGTAAATTTCCACCTTTATATAGTGTAGAAAGGCATCCTGAAGCCTGGAAAGTCATTAATTTGATTGTCCAGTATTTCCTTCATGAGATATTGCAACACTTAGAAAAAGTGTACAGCGCCAGCAGACAATGAATTTTCAGCACTAAAAAAACGAAACTTCATTAACAGCTAAACCAAACGTTTCCAATGTAAATTTCCACATTTATAGAGTGTAAAAAGGCATCCTGAAGCCTGGGAAGTCATTAATTTGATTGTCCAGTATTTCCCTTATGAGATAATGCCTCACATAGCAAATGTGTACAGTGCGAGCTGAAAATGCATTTTCAGCACTAAAAAACCAAACTTATATAACACCTAAACCAAACGTTTCCAATGTAAATTTCCACCTTTATATAGTGTAAAAAGACATCCTGAAGCCTGGGCAGTCATTAATTTGATTGTCCAGTATTTCCCTTATGAGATAATGCCTCACATAGCAAATGTGTACAGCGCGAGCTGAAAATGCATTTACAGCACTAAAAAAACAAACTTTTATAACAGCTAAACCAAACGTTTCCAATGTAAATTTCCACCTTTATATAGTGTAGAAAGGCATCCTGAAGCCTGGAAAGTCATTAATTTGATTGTCCAGTATTTCCTACATGAGATATTGCAAAACTTAGAAAAAGTGTACAGCGCCAGCAGACAATGAATTTTCAGCACTAAAAAAACGAAACTTCATTAACAGCTAAACCAAACGTTTCCAATGTAAATTTCCACATTTATAGAGTGTAAAAAGGCATCCTGAAGCCTGGGAAGTCATTAATTTGATTGTCCAGTATTTCCCTTATGAGATAATGCCTCACATAGCAAATGTGTACAGTGCGAGCTGAAAATGCATTTTCAGCACTAAAAAACCAAACTTATATAACACCTAAACCAAACGTTTCCAATGTAAATTTCCACCTTTATATAGTGTAAAAAGACATCCTGAAGCCTGGGCAGTCATTAATTTGATTGTCCAATATTTCCCTTATGAGATAATGCCTCTCATAGCAAATGTGTACAGCGCGAGCTGAAAATGCATTTACAGCACTAAAAAACCAAACTTTTATAACAGCTAAACCAAACGTTTCCAATGTAAATTTCCACCTTTATATAGTGTAAAAAGACATCCTGAAGCCTGGGCAGTCATTAATTTGATTGTCCAATATTTCCCTTATGAGATAATGCCTCTCATAGCAAATGTGTACAGCGCGAGCTGAAAATGCATTTTCAGCACTAAAAAACCAAACTTTTATAACAGCTAAACCAAACGTTTCAAATGTAAATTTCCACCTTTATATAGTGTAAAAAGACATCCTGAAGCCTGGGCAGTCATTAATTTGATTGTCCAATATTTCCCTTATGAGATAATGCCTCTCATAGCAAATGTGTACAGTGCGAGCTGAAAATGCATTTACAGCACTAAAAAAACAAACTTTTATAACAGCTAAACCAAACGTTTCCAATGTAAATTTCCACCTTTATATAGTGTAAAAAGACATCCTGAAGCCTGGGCAGTCATTAATTTGATTGTCCAATATTTCCCTTATGAGATAATGCCTCTCATAGCAAATGTGTACAGTGCGAGCTGAAAATGCATTTTCAGCACTAAAAAAACAAACTTTTATAACAGCTAAACCAAACGTTTCCAATGTAAATTTCCACCTTTATATAGTGTAAAAAGACATCCTGAAGCCTGGGCAGTCATTAATTTGATTGTCCAATATTTCCCTTATGAGATAATGCCTCTCATAGCAAATGTGTACAGCGCGAGCTGAAAATGCATTTACAGCACTAAAAAACCAAACTTTTATAACAGCTAAACCAAACGTTTCCAATGTAAATTTCCACCTTTATATAGTGTAGAAAGGCATCCTGAAGCCTGGAAAGTCATTAATTTGATTGTCCAGTATTTCCTTCATGAGATATTGCAACACTTAGAAAAAGTGTACAGCGCCAGCAGACAATGAATTTTCAGCACTAAAAAAACCAAACTTTTATAACAGCTAAACCAAACGTTTCCAATGTAAATTTCCACCTTTATATAGTGTAAAAAGACATCCTGAAGCCTGGGCAGTCATTAATTTGATTGTCCAGTATTTCCCTTATGAGATAATGCCTCACATAGCAAATGTGTACAGCGCGAGCTGAAAATGCATTTACAGCACTAAAAAAACAAACTTTTATAACAGCTAAACCAAACGTTTCCAATGTAAATTTCCACCTTTATATAGTGTAGAAAGGCATCCTGAAGCCTGGAAAGTCATTAATTTGATTGTCCAGTATTTCCTACATGAGATATTGCAAAACTTAGAAAAAGTGTACAGCGCCAGCAGACAATGAATTTTCAGCACTAAAAAAACGAAACTTCATTAACAGCTAAACCAAACGTTTCCAATGTAAATTTCCACATTTATAGAGTGTAAAAAGGCATCCTGAAGCCTGGGAAGTCATTAATTTGATTGTCCAGTATTTCCCTTATGAGATAATGCCTCACATAGCAAATGTGTACAGTGCGAGCTGAAAATGCATTTTCAGCACTAAAAAACCAAACTTATATAACACCTAAACCAAACGTTTCCAATGTAAATTTCCACCTTTATATAGTGTAAAAAGACATCCTGAAGCCTGGGCAGTCATTAATTTGATTGTCCAGTATTTCCCTTATGAGATAATGCCTCACATAGCAAATGTGTACAGCGCGAGCTGAAAATGCATTTACAGCACTAAAAAAACAAACTTTTATAACAGCTAAACCAAACGTTTCCAATGTAAATTTCCACCTTTATATAGTGTAGAAAGGCATCCTGAAGCCTGGAAAGTCATTAATTTGATTGTCCAGTATTTCCTACATGAGATATTGCAAAACTTAGAAAAAGTGTACAGCGCCAGCAGACAATGAATTTTCAGCACTAAAAAAACGAAACTTCATTAACAGCTAAACCAAACGTTTCCAATGTAAATTTCCACATTTATAGAGTGTAAAAAGGCATCCTGAAGCCTGGGAAGTCATTAATTTGATTGTCCAGTATTTCCCTTATGAGATAATGCCTCACATAGCAAATGTGTACAGTGCGAGCTGAAAATGCATTTTCAGCACTAAAAAACCAAACTTATATAACACCTAAACCAAACGTTTCCAATGTAAATTTCCACCTTTATATAGTGTAAAAAGACATCCTGAAGCCTGGGCAGTCATTAATTTGATTGTCCAATATTTCCCTTATGAGATAATGCCTCTCATAGCAAATGTGTACAGCGCGAGCTGAAAATGCATTTACAGCACTAAAAAACCAAACTTTTATAACAGCTAAACCAAACGTTTCCAATGTAAATTTCCACCTTTATATAGTGTAAAAAGACATCCTGAAGCCTGGGCAGTCATTAATTTGATTGTCCAATATTTCCCTTATGAGATAATGCCTCTCATAGCAAATGTGTACAGCGCGAGCTGAAAATGCATTTTCAGCACTAAAAAACCAAACTTTTATAACAGCTAAACCAAACGTTTCAAATGTAAATTTCCACCTTTATATAGTGTAAAAAGACATCCTGAAGCCTGGGCAGTCATTAATTTGATTGTCCAATATTTCCCTTATGAGATAATGCCTCTCATAGCAAATGTGTACAGTGCGAGCTGAAAATGCATTTACAGCACTAAAAAAACAAACTTTTATAACAGCTAAACCAAACGTTTCCAATGTAAATTTCCACCTTTATATAGTGTAAAAAGACATCCTGAAGCCTGGGCAGTCATTAATTTGATTGTCCAATATTTCCCTTATGAGATAATGCCTCTCATAGCAAATGTGTACAGTGCGAGCTGAAAATGCATTTTCAGCACTAAAAAAACAAACTTTTATAACAGCTAAACCAAACGTTTCCAATGTAAATTTCCACCTTTATATAGTGTAAAAAGACATCCTGAAGCCTGGGCAGTCATTAATTTGATTGTCCAATATTTCCCTTATGAGATAATGCCTCTCATAGCAAATGTGTACAGCGCGAGCTGAAAATGCATTTACAGCACTAAAAAACCAAACTTTTATAACAGCTAAACCAAACGTTTCCAATGTAAATTTCCACCTTTATATAGTGTAGAAAGGCATCCTGAAGCCTGGAAAGTCATTAATTTGATTGTCCAGTATTTCCTTCATGAGATATTGCAACACTTAGAAAAAGTGTACAGCGCCAGCAGACAATGAATTTTCAGCACTAAATAAACGAAACTTCATTAACAGCTAAAGTAAACGTTTCCAATGTAAATTTCCACCTTTATATAGTGTAAAAAGACATCCTGAAGCCTGGGCAGTCATTAATTTGATTGTCCAATATTTCCCTTATGAGATAATGCCTCTCATAGCAAATGTGTACAGTGCGAGCTGAAAATGCATTTACAGCACTAAAAAAACAAACTTTTATAACAGCTAAACCAAACGTTTCCAATGTAAATTTCCACCTTTATATAGTGTAAAAAGACATCCTGAAGCCTGGGCAGTCATTAATTTGATTGTCCAATATTTCCCTTATGAGATAATGCCTCTCATAGCAAATGTGTACAGTGCGAGCTGAAAATGCATTTTCAGCACTAAAAAAACAAACTTTTATAACAGCTAAACCAAACGTTTCCAATGTAAATTTCCACCTTTATATAGTGTAAAAAGACATCCTGAAGCCTGGGCAGTCATTAATTTGATTGTCCAATATTTCCCTTATGAGATAATGCCTCTCATAGCAAATGTGTACAGTGCGAGCTGAAAATGCATTTACAGCACTAAAAAAACAAACTTTTATAACAGCTAAACCAAACGTTTCCAATGTAAATTTCCACCTTTATATAGTGTAAAAAGACATCCTGAAGCCTGGGCAGTCATTAATTTGATTGTCCAATATTTCCCTTATGAGATAATGCCTCTCATAGCAAATGTGTACAGTGCGAGCTGAAAATGCATTTTCAGCACTAAAAAAACAAACTTTTATAACAGCTAAACCAAACGTTTCCAATGTAAATTTCCACCTTTATATAGTGTAAAAAGACATCCTGAAGCCTGGGCAGTCATTAATTTGATTGTCCAATATTTCCCTTATGAGATAATGCCTCTCATAGCAAATGTGTACAGTGCGAGCTGAAAATGCATTTACAGCACTAAAAAAACAAACTTTTATAACAGCTAAACCAAACGTTTCCAATGTAAATTTCCACCTTTATATAGTGTAAAAAGACATCCTGAAGCCTGGGCAGTCATTAATTTGATTGTCCAATATTTCCCTTATGAGATAATGCCTCTCATAGCAAATGTGTACAGCGCGAGCTGAAAATGCATTTACAGCACTAAAAAAACAAACTTTTATAACAGCTAAACCAAACGTTTCCAATGTAAATTTCCACCTTTATATAGTGTAGAAAGGCATCCTGAAGCCTGGAAAGTCATTAATTTGATTGTCCAGTATTTCCTTCATGAGATATTGCAACACTTAGAAAAAGTGTACAGCGCCAGCAGACAATGAATTTTCAGCACTAAAAAAACGAAACTTCATTAACAGCTAAACTAAATGTTTCCAATGTAAATTTCCACCTTTATATAGTGTAAAAAGACATCCTGAAGCCTGGGCAGTCATTAATTTGATTGTCCAATATTTCCCTTATGAGATAATGCCTCTCATAGCAAATGTGTACAGCGCGAGCTGAAAATGCATTTACAGCACTAAAAAACCAAACTTTTATAACAGCTAAACCAAACGTTTCCAATGTAAATTTCCACCTTTATATAGTGTAAAAAGGCATCCTGAAGCCTGGAAAGTCTTTAATTTGATTGCCCAGTATTTCCTTCATGAGATATTGCAACACTTAGAAAAAGTGTACAGCGCCAGCAGACAATGAATTTCCAGCACTAAAAAAACGAAACTTCATTAACAGCTAAACTAAACGTTTCCAATGTAAATTTCCACCTTTATATAGTGTAAAAAGACATCCTGAAGCCTGGGCAGTCATTAATTTGATTGTCCAATATTTCCCTTATGAGATAATGCCTCTCATAGCAAATGTGTACAGCGCGAGCTGAAAATGCATTTACAGCACTAAAAAACCAAACTTTTATAACAGCTAAACCAAACGTTTCCAATGTAAATTTCCACCTTTATATAGTGTAGAAAGGCATCCTGAAGCCTGGAAAGTCATTAATTTGATTGTCCAGTATTTCCTTCATGAGATATTGCAACACTTAGAAAAAGTGTACAGCGCCAGCAGACAATGAATTTTCAGCACTAAAAAAACGAAACTTCATTAACAGCTAAACCAAACGTTTCCAATGTAAATTTCCACATTTATAGAGTGTAAAAAGGCATCCTGAAGCCTGGGAAGTCATTAATTTGATTGTCCAGTATTTCCCTTATGAGATAATGCCTCACATAGCAAATGTGTACAGTGCGAGCTGAAAATGCATTTTCAGCACTAAAAAACCAAACTTTTATAACAGCTAAACCAAACGTTTCCAATGTAAATTTCCACCTTTATATAGTGTAAAAAGACATCCTGAAGCCTGGGCAGTCATTAATTTGATTGTCCAGTATTTCCCTTATGAGATAATGCCTCACATAGCAAATGTGTACAGCGCGAGCTGAAAATGCATTTACAGCACTAAAAAAACAAACTTTTATAACAGCTAAACCAAACGTTTCCAATGTAAATTTCCACATTTATAGAGTGTAAAAATGCATCCTGAAGCCTGGGAAGTCATTAATTTGATTGTCCAATATTTCCCTTATGAGATAATGCCTCTCATAGCAAATGTGTACAGTGCGAGCTGAAAATGCATTTTCAGCACTAAAAAACCAAACTTTTATAACAGCTAAACCAAACGTTTCCAATGTAAATTTCCACCTTTATATAGTGTAAAAAGACATCCTGAAGCCTGGGCAGTCATTAATTTGATTGTCCAGTATTTCCCTTATGAGATAATGCCTCACATAGCAAATGTGTACAGCGCGAGCTGAAAATGCATTTACAGCACTAAAAAAACAAACTTTTATAACAGCTAAACCAAACGTTTCCAATGTAAATTTCCACATTTATAGAGTGTAAAAATGCATCCTGAAGCCTGGGAAGTCATTAATTTGATTGTCCAGTATTTCCCTTATGAGATAATGCCTCACATAGCAAATGTGTACAGTGCGAGCTGAAAATGCATTTTCAGCACTAAAAAACCAAACTTTTATAACAGCTAAACCAAACGTTTCCAATGTAAATTTCCACCTTTATATAGTGTAAAAAGACATCCTGAAGCCTGGGCAGTCATTAATTTGATTGTCCAATATTTCCCTTATGAGATAATGCCTCTCATAGCAAATGTGTACAGCGCGAGCTGAAAATGCATTTACAGCACTAAAAAACCAAACTTTTATAACAGCTAAACCAAACGTTTCCAATGTAAATTTCCACCTTTATATAGTGTAGAAAGGCATCCTGAAGCCTGGAAAGTCATTAATTTGATTGTCCAGTATTTCCTTCATGAGATATTGCAACACTTAGAAAAAGTGTACAGCGCCAGTAGACAATGAATTTTCAGCACTAAAAAAACGAAACTTCATTAACAGCTAAACTAAACGTTTCCAATGTAAATTTCCACCTTTATATAGTGTAAAAAGACATCCTGAAGCCTGGGCAGTCAATAATTTGATTGTCCAATATTTCCCTTATGAGATAATGCCTCTCATAGCAAATGTGTACAGCGCGAGCTGAAAATGCATTTACAGCACTAAAAAACCAAACTTTTATAACAGCTAAACCAAATGTTTCCAATGTAAATTTCCACCTTTATATAGTGTAGAAAGGCATCCTGGAGCCTGGAAAGTCATTAATTTGATTGTCCAGTATTTCCTTCATGAGATATTGCAACACTTAGAAAAAGTGTACAGCGCCAGCAGACAATGAATTTTCAGCACTAAAAAAACCAAACTTTTATAACAGCTAAACCAAACGTTTCCAATGTAAATTTCCACCTTTATATAGTGTAAAAAGACATCCTGAAGCCTGGGCAGTCATTAATTTGATTGTCCAGTATTTCCCTTATGAGATAATGCCTCACATAGCAAATGTGTACAGCGCGAGCTGAAAATGCATTTACAGCACTAAATAAACAAACTTTTATAACAGCTAAACCAAACGTTTCCAATGTAAATTTCCACCTTTATATAGTGTAGAAAGACATCCTGAAGCCTGGGCAGTCATTAATTTGATTGTCCAATATTTCCCTTATGAGATAATGCCTCTCATAGCAAATGTGTACAGCGCGAGCTGAAAATGCATTTACAGCACTAAAAAACCAAACTTTTATAACAGCTAAACCAAACGTTTCCAATGTAAATTTCCACCTTTATATAGTGTAAAAAGACATCCTGAAGCCTGGGCAGTCATTAATTTGATTGTCCAATATTTCCCTTATGAGATAATGCCTCTCATAGCAAATGTGTACAGCGCGAGCTGAAAATGCATTTTCAGCACTAAAAAACCAAACTTTTATAACAGCTAAACCAAACGTTTCAAATGTAAATTTCCACCTTTATATAGTGTAAAAAGACATCCTGAAGCCTGGGCAGTCATTAATTTGATTGTCCAATATTTCCCTTATGAGATAATGCCTCTCATAGCAAATGTGTACAGTGCGAGCTGAAAATGCATTTACAGCACTAAAAAAACAAACTTTTATAACAGCTAAACCAAACGTTTCCAATGTAAATTTCCACCTTTATATAGTGTAAAAAGACATCCTGAAGCCTGGGCAGTCATTAATTTGATTGTCCAATATTTCCCTTATGAGATAATGCCTCTCATAGCAAATGTGTACAGTGCGAGCTGAAAATGCATTTACAGCACTAAAAAAACAAACTTTTATAACAGCTAAACCAAACGTTTCCAATGTAAATTTCCACCTTTATATAGTGTAAAAAGACATCCTGAAGCCTGGGCAGTCATTAATTTGATTGTCCAATATTTCCCTTATGAGATAATGCCTCTCATAGCAAATGTGTACAGCGCGAGCTGAAAATGCATTTACAGCACTAAAAAAACAAACTTTTATAACAGCTAAACCAAACGTTTCCAATGTAAATTTCCACCTTTATATAGTGTAGAAAGGCATCCTGAAGCCTGGAAAGTCATTAATTTGATTGTCCAGTATTTCCTTCATGAGATATTGCAACACTTAGAAAAAGTGTACAGCGCCAGCAGACAATGAATTTTCAGCACTAAAAAAACGAAACTTCATTAACAGCTAAACCAAACGTTTCCAATGTAAATTTCCACATTTATAGAGTGTAAAAAGGCATCCTGAAGCCTGGGAAGTCATTAATTTGATTGTCCAGTATTTCCCTTATGAGATAATGCCTCACATAGCAAATGTGTACAGTGCGAGCTGAAAATGCATTTACAGCACTAAAAAAACAAACTTTTATAACAGCTAAACCAAACGTTTCCAATGTAAATTTCCACCTTTATATAGTGTAGAAAGGCATCCTGAAGCCTGGAAAGTCATTAATTTGATTGTCCAGTATTTCCTTCATGAGATATTGCAACACTTAGAAAAAGTGTACAGCGCCAGCAGACAATGAATTTTCAGCACTAAATAAACGAAACTTCATTAACAGCTAAAGTAAACGTTTCCAATGTAAATTTCCACCTTTATATAGTGTAAAAAGACATCCTGAAGCCTGGGCAGTCATTAATTTGATTGTCCAATATTTCCCTTATGAGATAATGCCTCTCATAGCAAATGTGTACAGTGCGAGCTGAAAATTCATTTACAGCACTAAAAAAACAAACTTTTATAACAGCTAAACCAAACGTTTCCAATGTAAATTTCCACCTTTATATAGTGTAAAAAGACATCCTGAAGCCTGGGCAGTCATTAATTTGATTGTCCAATATTTCCCTTATGAGATAATGCCTCTCATAGCAAATGTGTACAGCGCGAGCTGAAAATGCATTTACAGCACTAAAAAACCAAACTTTTATAACAGCTAAACCAAACGTTTCCAATGTAAATTTCCACCTTTATATAGTGTAGAAAGGCATCCTGAAGCCTGGAAAGTCATTAATTTGATTGTCCAGTATTTCCTTCATGAGATATTGCAACACTTAGAAAAAGTGTACAGCGCCAGCAGACAATGAATTTTCAGCACTAAAAAAACGAAACTTCATTAACAGCTAAACCAAACGTTTCCAATGTAAATTTCCACATTTATAGAGTGTAAAAAGGCATCCTGAAGCCTGGGAAGTCATTAATTTGATTGTCCAGTATTTCCCTTATGAGATAATGCCTCACATAGCAAATGTGTACAGTGCGAGCTGAAAATGCATTTTCAGCACTAAAAAACCAAACTTATATAACACCTAAACCAAACGTTTCCAATGTAAATTTCCACCTTTATATAGTGTAAAAAGACATCCTGAAGCCTGGGCAGTCATTAATTTGATTGTCCAATATTTCCCTTATGAGATAATGCCTCTCATAGCAAATGTGTACAGCGCGAGCTGAAAATGCATTTACAGCACTAAAAAACCAAACTTTTATAACAGCTAAACCAAACGTTTCCAATGTAAATTTCCACCTTTATATAGTGTAAAAAGACATCCTGAAGCCTGGGCAGTCATTAATTTGATTGTCCAATATTTCCCTTATGAGATAATGCCTCTCATAGCAAATGTGTACAGCGCGAGCTGAAAATGCATTTTCAGCACTAAAAAACCAAACTTTTATAACAGCTAAACCAAACGTTTCAAATGTAAATTTCCACCTTTATATAGTGTAAAAAGACATCCTGAAGCCTGGGCAGTCATTAATTTGATTGTCCAATATTTCCCTTATGAGATAATGCCTCTCATAGCAAATGTGTACAGTGCGAGCTGAAAATGCATTTACAGCACTAAAAAAACAAACTTTTATAACAGCTAAACCAAACGTTTCCAATGTAAATTTCCACCTTTATATAGTGTAAAAAGACATCCTGAAGCCTGGGCAGTCATTAATTTGATTGTCCAATATTTCCCTTATGAGATAATGCCTCTCATAGCAAATGTGTACAGCGCGAGCTGAAAATGCATTTACAGCACTAAAAAACCAAACTTTTATAACAGCTAAACCAAACGTTTCCAATGTAAATTTCCACCTTTATATAGTGTAGAAAGGCATCCTGAAGCCTGGAAAGTTATTAATTTGATTGTCCAGTATTTCCTTCATGAGATATTGCAACACTTAGAAAAAGTGTACAGCGCCAGTAGACAATGAATTTTCAGCACTAAAAAAACGAAACTTCATTAACAGCTAAACTAAACGTTTCCAATGTAAATTTCCACCTATATATAGTGTAAAAAGACATCCTGAAGCCTGGGCAGTCAATAATTTGATTGTCCAATATTTCCCTTATGAGATAATGCCTCTCATAGCAAATGTGTACAGCGCGAGCTGAAAATGCATTTACAGCACTAAAAAACCAAACTTTTATAACAGCTAAACCAAACGTTTCCAATGTAAATTTCCACCTTTATATAGTGTAGAAAGGCATCCTGGAGCCTGGAAAGTCATTAATTTGATTGTCCAGTATTTCCTTCATGAGATATTGCAACACTTAGAAAAAGTGTACAGCGCCAGCAGACAATGAATTTTCAGCACTAAAAAAACCAAACTTTTATAACAGCTAAACCAAACGTTTCCAATGTAAATTTCCACCTTTATATAGTGTAAAAAGACATCCTGAAGCCTGGGCAGTCATTAATTTGATTGTCCAGTATTTCCCTTATGAGATAATGCCTCACATAGCAAATGTGTACAGCGCGAGCTGAAAATGCATTTACAGCACTAAAAAAACAAACTTTTATAACAGCTAAACCAAACGTTTCCAATGTAAATTTCCACCTTTATATAGTGTAGAAAGGCATCCTGAAGCCTGGAAAGTCATTAATTTGATTGTCCAGTATTTCCTACATGAGATATTGCAAAACTTAGAAAAAGTGTACAGCGCCAGCAGACAATGAATTTTCAGCACTAAAAAAACGAAACTTCATTAACAGCTAAACCAAACGTTTCCAATGTAAATTTCCACATTTATAGAGTGTAAAAAGGCATCCTGAAGCCTGGGAAGTCATTAATTTGATTGTCCAGTATTTCCCTTATGAGATAATGCCTCACATAGCAAATGTGTACAGTGCGAGCTGAAAATGCATTTTCAGCACTAAAAAACCAAACTTATATAACACCTAAACCAAACGTTTCCAATGTAAATTTCCACCTTTATATAGTGTAAAAAGACATCATGAAGCCTGGGCAGTCATTAATTTGATTGTCCAATATTTCCCTTATGAGATAATGCCTCTCATAGCAAATGTGTACAGCGCGAGCTGAAAATGCATTTACAGCACTAAAAAAACAAACGTTTATAACAGCTAAACCAAACGTTTCCAATGTAAATTTCCACCTTTATATATGTAAAAAGACATCCTGAAGCCTGGGCAGTCATTAATTTGATTGTCCAATATTTCCCTTATGAGATAATGCCTCTCATAGCAAATGTGTACAGCGCGAGCTGAAAATGCATTTTCAGCACTAAAAAACCAAACTTTTATAACAGCTAAACCAAACGTTTCAAATGTAAATTTCCACCTTTATATAGTGTAAAAAGACATCCTGAAGCCTGGGCAGTCATTAATTTGATTGTCCAATATTTCCCTTATGAGATAATGCCTCTCATAGCAAATGTGTAAAGTGCGAGCTGAAAATGCATTTACAGCACTAAAAAAACAAACTTTTATAACAGCTAAACCAAACGTTTCCAATGTAAATTTCCACCTTTATATAGTGTAAAAAGACATCCTGAAGCCTGGGCAGTCATTAATTTGATTGTCCAATATTTCCCTTATGAGATAATGCCTCTCATAGCAAATGTGTACAGTGCGAGCTGAAAATGCATTTACAGCACTAAAAAAACAAACTTTTATAACAGCTAAACCAAACGTTTCCAATGTAAATTTCCACCTTTATATAGTGTAAAAAGACATCCTGAAGCCTGGGCAGTCATTAATTTGATTGTCCAATATTTCCCTTATGAGATAATGCCTCTCATAGCAAATGTGTACAGCGCGAGCTGAAAATGCATTTACAGCACTAAAAAACCAAACTTTTATAACAGCTAAACCAAACGTTTCCAATGTAAATTTCCACCTTTATATAGTGTAGAAAGGCATCCTGAAGCCTGGAAAGTCATTAATTTGATTGTCCAGTATTTCCTTCATGAGATATTGCAACACTTAGAAAAAGTGTACAGCGCCAGCAGACAATGAATTTTCAGCACTAAAAAAACGAAACTTCATTAACAGCTAAACCAAACGTTTCCAATGTAAATTTCCACATTTATAGAGTGTAAAAAGGCATCCTGAAGCCTGGGAAGTCATTAATTTGATTGTCCAGTATTTCCCTTATGAGATAATGCCTCACATAGCAAATGTGTACAGTGCGAGCTGAAAATGCATTTACAGCACTAAAAAAACAAACTTTTATAACAGCTAAACCAAACGTTTCCAATGTAAATTTCCACCTTTATATAGTGTAGAAAGGCATCCTGAAGCCTGGAAAGTCATTAATTTGATTGTCCAGTATTTCCTTCATGAGATATTGCAACACTTAGAAAAAGTGTACAGCGCCAGCAGACAATGAATTTTCAGCACTAAATAAACGAAACTTCATTAACAGCTAAAGTAAACGTTTCCAATGTAAATTTCCACCTTTATATAGTGTAAAAAGACATCCTGAAGCCTGGGCAGTCATTAATTTGATTGTCCAATATTTCCCTTATGAGATAATGCCTCTCATAGCAAATGTGTACAGTGCGAGCTGAAAATGCATTTACAGCACTAAAAAAACAAACTTTTATAACAGCTAAACCAAACGTTTCCAATGTAAATTTCCACCTTTATATAGTGTAAAAAGACATCCTGAAGCCTGGGCAGTCATTAATTTGATTGTCCAATATTTCCCTTATGAGATAATGCCTCTCATAGCAAATGTGTACAGCGCGAGCTGAAAATGCATTTACAGCACTAAAAAACCAAACTTTTATAACAGCTAAACCAAACGTTTCCAATGTAAATTTCCACCTTTATATAGTGTAGAAAGGCATCCTGAAGCCTGGAAAGTCATTAATTTGATTGTCCAGTATTTCCTTCATGAGATATTGCAACACTTAGAAAAAGTGTACAGCGCCAGCAGACAATGAATTTTCAGCACTAAAAAAACGAAACTTCATTAACAGCTAAACCAAACGTTTCCAATGTAAATTTCCACATTTATAGAGTGTAAAAAGGCATAATGAAGCCTGGGAAGTCATTAATTTGATTGTCCAGTATTTCCCTTATGAGATAATGCCTCACATAGCAAATGTGTACAGTGCGAGCTGAAAATGCATTTTCAGCACTAAAAAACCAAACTTATATAACACCTAAACCAAACGTTTCCAATGTAAATTTCCACCTTTATATAGTGTAAAAAGACATCCTGAAGCCTGGGCAGTCATTAATTTGATTGTCCAGTATTTCCCTTATGAGATAATGCCTCACATAGCAAATGTGTACAGCGCGAGCTGAAAATGCATTTACAGCACTAAAAAAACAAACTTTTATAACAGCTAAACCAAACGTTTCCAATGTAAATTTCCACCTTTATATAGTGTAGAAAGGCATCCTGAAGCCTGGAAAGTCATTAATTTGATTGTCCAGTATTTCCTACATGAGATATTGCAAAACTTAGAAAAAGTGTACAGCGCCAGCAGACAATGAATTTTCAGCACTAAAAAAACGAAACTTCATTAACAGCTAAACCAAACGTTTCCAATGTAAATTTCCACATTTATAGAGTGTAAAAAGGCATCCTGAAGCCTGGGAAGTCATTAATTTGATTGTCCAGTATTTCCCTTATGAGATAATGCCTCACATAGCAAATGTGTACAGTGCGAGCTGAAAATGCATTTTCAGCACTAAAAAACCAAACTTATATAACACCTAAACCAAACGTTTCCAATGTAAATTTCCACCTTTATATAGTGTAAAAAGACATCCTGAAGCCTGGGCAGTCATTAATTTGATTGTCCAATATTTCCCTTATGAGATAATGCCTCTCATAGCAAATGTGTACAGCGCGAGCTGAAAATGCATTTACAGCACTAAAAAACCAAACTTTTATAACAGCTAAACCAAACGTTTCCAATGTAAATTTCCACCTTTATATAGTGTAAAAAGACATCCTGAAGCCTGGGCAGTCATTAATTTGATTGTCCAATATTTCCCTTATGAGATAATGCCTCTCATAGCAAATGTGTACAGCGCGAGCTGAAAATGCATTTTCAGCACTAAAAAACCAAACTTTTATAACAGCTAAACCAAACGTTTCAAATGTAAATTTCCACCTTTATATAGTGTGAAAAGACATCCTGAAGCCTGGGCAGTCATTAATTTGATTGTCCAATATTTCCCTTATGAGATAATGCCTCTCATAGCAAATGTGTACAGTGCGAGCTGAAAATGCATTTACAGCACTAAAAAAACAAACTTTTATAACAGCTAAACCAAACGTTTCCAATGTAAATTTCCACCTTTATATAGTGTAAAAAGACATCCTGAAGCCTGGGCAGTCATTAATTTGATTGTCCAATATTTCCCTTATGAGATAATGCCTCTCATAGCAAATGTGTACAGTGCGAGCTGAAAATGCATTTTCAGCACTAAAAAAACAAACTTTTATAACAGCTAAACCAAACGTTTCCAATGTAAATTTCCACCTTTATATAGTGTAAAAATACATCCTGAAGCCTGGGCAGTCATTAATTTGATTGTCCAATATTTCCCTTATGAGATAATGCCTCTCATAGCAAATGTGTACAGCGCGAGCTGAAAATGCATTTACAGCACTAAAAAACCAAACTTTTATAACAGCTAAACCAAACGTTTCCAATGTAAATTTCCACCTTTATATAGTGTAGAAAGGCATCCTGAAGCCTGGAAAGTCATTAATTTGATTGTCCAGTATTTCCTTCATGAGATATTGCAACACTTAGAAAAAGTGTACAGCGCCAGCAGACAATGAATTTTCAGCACTAAAAAAACCAAACTTTTATAACAGCTAAACCAAACGTTTCCAATGTAAATTTCCACCTTTATATAGTGTAAAAAGACATCCTGAAGCCTGGGCAGTCATTAATTTGATTGTCCAGTATTTCCCTTATGAGATAATGCCTCACATAGCAAATGTGTACAGCGCGAGCTGAAAATGCATTTACAGCACTAAAAAAACAAACTTTTATAACAGCTAAACCAAACGTTTCCAATGTAAATTTCCACCTTTATATAGTGTAGAAAGGCATCCTGAAGCCTGGAAAGTCATTAATTTGATTGTCCAGTATTTCCTACATGAGATATTGCAAAACTTAGAAAAAGTGTACAGCGCCAGCAGACAATGAATTTTCAGCACTAAAAAAACGAAACTTCATTAACAGCTAAACCAAACGTTTCCAATGTAAATTTCCACATTTATAGAGTGTAAAAAGGCATCCTGAAGCCTGGGAAGTCATTAATTTGATTGTCCAGTATTTCCCTTATGAGATAATGCCTCACATAGCAAATGTGTACAGTGCGAGCTGAAAATGCATTTTCAGCACTAAAAAACCAAACTTATATAACACCTAAACCAAACGTTTCCAATGTAAATTTCCACCTTTATATAGTGTAAAAAGACATCCTGAAGCCTGGGCAGTCATTAATTTGATTGTCCAGTATTTCCCTTATGAGATAATGCCTCACATAGCAAATGTGTACAGCGCGAGCTGAAAATGCATTTACAGCACTAAAAAAACAAACTTTTATAACAGCTAAACCAAACGTTTCCAATGTAAATTTCCACCTTTATATAGTGTAGAAAGGCATCCTGAAGCCTGGAAAGTCATTAATTTGATTGTCCAGTATTTCCTACATGAGATATTGCAAAACTTAGAAAAAGTGTACAGCGCCAGCAGACAATGAATTTTCAGCACTAAAAAAACGAAACTTCATTAACAGCTAAACCAAACGTTTCCAATGTAAATTTCCACATTTATAGAGTGTAAAAAGGCATCCTGAAGCCTGGGAAGTCATTAATTTGATTGTCCAGTATTTCCCTTATGAGATAATGCCTCACATAGCAAATGTGTACAGTGCGAGCTGAAAATGCATTTTCAGCACTAAAAAACCAAACTTATATAACACCTAAACCAAACGTTTCCAATGTAAATTTCCACCTTTATATAGTGTAAAAAGACATCCTGAAGCCTGGGCAGTCATTAATTTGATTGTCCAATATTTCCCTTATGAGATAATGCCTCTCATAGCAAATGTGTACAGCGCGAGCTGAAAATGCATTTTCAGCACTAAAAAACCAAACTTTTATAACAGCTAAACCAAACGTTTCAAATGTAAATTTCCACCTTTATATAGTGTAAAAAGACATCCTGAAGCCTGGGCAGTCATTAATTTGATTGTCCAATATTTCCCTTATGAGATAATGCCTCTCATAGCAAATGTGTACAGTGCGAGCTGAAAATGCATTTACAGCACTAAAAAAACAAACTTTTATAACAGCTAAACCAAACGTTTCCAATGTAAATTTCCACCTTTATATAGTGTAAAAAGACATCCTGAAGCCTGGGCAGTCATTAATTTGATTGTCCAATATTTCCCTTATGAGATAATGCCTCTCATAGCAAATGTGTACAGTGCGAGCTGAAAATGCATTTTCAGCACTAAAAAAACAAACTTTTATAACAGCTAAACCAAACGTTTCCAATGTAAATTTCCACCTTTATATAGTGTAAAAAGACATCCTGAAGCCTGGGCAGTCATTAATTTGATTGTCCAATATTTCCCTTATGAGATAATGCCTCTCATAGCAAATGTGTACAGCGCGAGCTGAAAATGCATTTACAGCACTAAAAAACCAAACTTTTATAACAGCTAAACCAAACGTTTCCAATGTAAATTTCCACCTTTATATAGTGTAGAAAGGCATCCTGAAGCCTGGAAAGTCATTAATTTGATTGTCCAGTATTTCCTTCATGAGATATTGCAACACTTAGAAAAAGTGTACAGCGCCAGCAGACAATGAATTTTCAGCACTAAATAAACGAAACTTCATTAACAGCTAAAGTAAACGTTTCCAATGTAAATTTCCACCTTTATATAGTGTAAAAAGACATCCTGAAGCCTGGGCAGTCATTAATTTGATTGTCCAATATTTCCCTTATGAGATAATGCCTCTCATAGCAAATGTGTACAGTGCGAGCTGAAAATGCATTTACAGCACTAAAAAAACAAACTTTTATAACAGCTAAACCAAACGTTTCCAATGTAAATTTCCACCTTTATATAGTGTAAAAAGACATCCTGAAGCCTGGGCAGTCATTAATTTGATTGTCCAATATTTCCCTTATGAGATAATGCCTCTCATAGCAAATGTGTACAGCGCGAGCTGAAAATGCATTTACAGCACTAAAAAAACAAACTTTTATAACAGCTAAACCAAACGTTTCCAATGTAAATTTCCACCTTTATATAGTGTAGAAAGGCATCCTGAAGCCTGGAAAGTCATTAATTTGATTGTCCAGTATTTCCTTCATGAGATATTGCAACACTTAGAAAAAGTGTACAGCGCCAGCAGACAATGAATTTTCAGCACTAAAAAAACGAAACTTCATTAACAGCTAAACTAAATGTTTCCAATGTAAATTTCCACCTTTATATAGTGTAAAAAGACATCCTGAAGCCTGGGCAGTCATTAATTTGATTGTCCAATATTTCCCTTATGAGATAATGCCTCTCATAGCAAATGTGTACAGCGCGAGCTGAAAATGCATTTACAGCACTAAAAAACCAAACTTTTATAACAGCTAAACCAAACGTTTCCAATGTAAATTTCCACCTTTATGTAGTGTAAAAAGGCATCCTGAAGCCTGGAAAGTCTTTAATTTGATTGTCCAGTATTTCCTTCATGAGATATTGCAACACTTAGAAAAAGTGTACAGCGCCAGCAGACAATGAATTTCCAGCACTAAAAAAACGAAACTTCATTAACAGCTAAACTAAACGTTTCCAATGTAAATTTCCACCTTTATATAGTGTAAAAAGACATCCTGAAGCCTGGGCAGTCATTAATTTGATTGTCCAATATTTCCCTTATGAGATAATGCCTCTCATAGCAAATGTGTACAGCGCGAGCTGAAAATGCATTTACAGCACTAAAAAACCAAACTTTTATAACAGCTAAACCAAACGTTTCCAATGTAAATTTCCACCTTTATATAGTGTAGAAAGGCATCCTGAAGCCTGGAAAGTCATTAATTTGATTGTCCAGTATTTCCTTCATGAGATATTGCAACACTTAGAAAAAGTGTACAGCGCCAGCAGACAATGAATTTTCAGCACTAAAAAAACGAAACTTCATTAACAGCTAAACCAAACGTTTCCAATGTAAATTTCCACATTTATAGAGTGTAAAAAGGCATCCTGAAGCCTGGGAAGTCATTAATTTGATTGTCCAGTATTTCCCTTATGAGATAATGCCTCACATAGCAAATGTGTACAGTGCGAGCTGAAAATGCATTTTCAGCACTAAAAAACCAAACTTTTATAACAGCTAAACCAAACGTTTCCAATGTAAATTTCCACCTTTATATAGTGTAAAAAGACATCCTGAAGCCTGGGCAGTCATTAATTTGATTGTCCAGTATTTCCCTTATGAGATAATGCCTCACATAGCAAATGTGTACAGCGCGAGCTGAAAATGCATTTACAGCACTAAAAAAACAAACTTTTATAACAGC
Organism: Idiotropiscis lumnitzeri; assembly: GCF_059441095.1. NCBI lineage: Eukaryota > Metazoa > Chordata > Actinopteri > Syngnathiformes > Syngnathidae > Idiotropiscis > Idiotropiscis lumnitzeri. The sequence continues at coordinate 564,463 of NW_028283601.1, read as the reverse complement.
TAAACCAAACGTTTCCAATGTAAATTTCCACATTTATAGAGTGTAAAAATGCATCCTGAAGCCTGGGAAGTCATTAATTTGATTGTCCAGTATTTCCCTTATGAGATAATGCCTCACATAGCAAATGTGTACAGTGCGAGCTGAAAATGCATTTTCAGCACTAAAAAACCAAACTTTTATAACAGCTAAACCAAACGTTTCCAATGTAAATTTCCACCTTTATATAGTGTAAAAAGACATCCTGAAGCCTGGGCAGTCATTAATTTGATTGTCCAATATTTCCCTTATGAGATAATGCCTCTCATAGCAAATGTGTACAGCGCGAGCTGAAAATGCATTTACAGCACTAAAAAACCAAACTTTTATAACAGCTAAACCAAACGTTTCCAATGTAAATTTCCACCTTTATATAGTGTAGAAAGGCATCCTGAAGCCTGGAAAGTCATTAATTTGATTGTCCAGTATTTCCTTCATGAGATATTGCAACACTTAGAAAAAGTGTACAGCGCCAGTAGACAATGAATTTTCAGCACTAAAAAAACGAAACTTCATTAACAGCTAAACTAAACGTTTCCAATGTAAATTTCCACCTTTATATAGTGTAAAAAGACATCCTGAAGCCTGGGCAGTCAATAATTTGATTGTCCAATATTTCCCTTATGAGATAATGCCTCTCATAGCAAATGTGTACAGCGCGAGCTGAAAATGCATTTACAGCACTAAAAAACCAAACTTTTATAACAGCTAAACCAAACGTTTCCAATGTAAATTTCCACCTTTATATAGTGTAGAAAGGCATCCTGGAGCCTGGAAAGTCATTAATTTGATTGTCCAGTATTTCCCTTATGAGATAATGCCTCACACAGCAAATGTGTACAGTGCGAGCTGAAAATGCATTTTCAGCACTAAAAAAACAAACTTTTATAACAGCTAAACCAAACGTTTCCAATGTAAATTTCCACCTTTATATAGTGTAAAAAGACATCCTGAAGCCTGGGCAGTCATTAATTTGATTGTCCAATATTTCCCTTATGAGATAATGCCTCTCATAGCAAATGTGTACAGCGCGAGCTGAAAATGCATTTACAGCACTAAAAAACCAAACTTTTATAACAGCTAAACCAAACGTTTCCAATGTAAATTTCCACCTTTATATAGTGTAGAAAGGCATCCTGAAGCCTGGAAAGTCATTAATTTGATTGTCCAGTATTTCCTTCATGAGATATTGCAACACTTAGAAAAAGTGTACAGCGCCAGCAGACAATGAATTTTCAGCACTAAAAAAACCAAACTTTTATAACAGCTAAACCAAACGTTTCCAATGTAAATTTCCACCTTTATATAGTGTAAAAAGACATCCTGAAGCCTGGGCAGTCATTAATTTGATTGTCCAGTATTTCCCTTATGAGATAATGCCTCACATAGCAAATGTGTACAGCGCGAGCTGAAAATGCATTTACAGCACTAAAAAAACAAACTTTTATAACAGCTAAACCAAACGTTTCCAATGTAAATTTCCACCTTTATATAGTGTAGAAAGGCATCCTGAAGCCTGGAAAGTCATTAATTTGATTGTCCAGTATTTCCTACATGAGATATTGCAAAACTTAGAAAAAGTGTACAGCGCCAGCAGACAATGAATTTTCAGCACTAAAAAAACGAAACTTCATTAACAGCTAAACCAAACGTTTCCAATGTAAATTTCCACATTTATAGAGTGTAAAAAGGCATCCTGAAGCCTGGGAAGTCATTAATTTGATTGTCCAGTATTTCCCTTATGAGATAATGCCTCACATAGCAAATGTGTACAGTGCGAGCTGAAAATGCATTTTCAGCACTAAAAAACCAAACTTATATAACACCTAAACCAAACGTTTCCAATGTAAATTTCCACCTTTATATAGTGTAAAAAGACATCCTGAAGCCTGGGCAGTCATTAATTTGATTGTCCAGTATTTCCCTTATGAGATAATGCCTCACATAGCAAATGTGTACAGCGCGAGCTGAAAATGCATTTACAGCACTAAAAAAACAAACTTTTATAACAGCTAAACCAAACGTTTCCAATGTAAATTTCCACCTTTATATAGTGTAGAAAGGCATCCTGAAGCCTGGAAAGTCATTAATTTGATTGTCCAGTATTTCCTACATGAGATATTGCAAAACTTAGAAAAAGTGTACAGCGCCAGCAGACAATGAATTTTCAGCACTAAAAAAACGAAACTTCATTAACAGCTAAACCAAACGTTTCCAATGTAAATTTCCACATTTATAGAGTGTAAAAAGGCATCCTGAAGCCTGGGAAGTCATTAATTTGATTGTCCAGTATTTCCCTTATGAGATAATGCCTCACATAGCAAATGTGTACAGTGCGAGCTGAAAATGCATTTTCAGCACTAAAAAAACCAAACTTATATAACACCTAAACCAAACGTTTCCAATGTAAATTTCCACCTTTATATAGTGTAAAAAGACATCCTGAAGCCTGGGCAGTCATTAATTTGATTGTCCAATATTTCCCTTATGAGATAATGCCTCTCATAGCAAATGTGTACAGCGCGAGCTGAAAATGCATTTACAGCACTAAAAAACCAAACTTTTATAACAGCTAAACCAAACGTTTCCAATGTAAATTTCCACCTTTATATAGTGTAAAAAGACATCCTGAAGCCTGGGCAGTCATTAATTTGATTGTCCAATATTTCCCTTATGAGATAATGCCTCTCATAGCAAATGTGTACAGCGCGAGCTGAAAATGCATTTTCAGCACTAAAAAACCAAACTTTTATAACAGCTAAACCAAACGTTTCAAATGTAAATTTCCACCTTTATATAGTGTAAAAAGACATCCTGAAGCCTGGGCAGTCATTAATTTGATTGTCCAATATTTCCCTTATGAGATAATGCCTCTCATAGCAAATGTGTACAGTGCGAGCTGAAAATGCATTTACAGCACTAAAAAAACAAACTTTTATAACAGCTAAACCAAACGTTTCCAATGTAAATTTCCACCTTTATATAGTGTAAAAAGACATCCTGAAGCCTGGGCAGTCATTAATTTGATTGTCCAATATTTCCCTTATGAGATAATGCCTCTCATAGCAAATGTGTACAGTGCGAGCTGAAAATGCATTTTCAGCACTAAAAAAACAAACTTTTATAACAGCTAAACCAAACGTTTCCAATGTAAATTTCCACCTTTATATAGTGTAAAAAGACATCCTGAAGCCTGGGCAGTCATTAATTTGATTGTCCAATATTTCCCTTATGAGATAATGCCTCTCATAGCAAATGTGTACAGCGCGAGCTGAAAATGCATTTACAGCACTAAAAAACCAAACTTTTATAACAGCTAAACCAAACGTTTCCAATGTAAATTTCCACCTTTATATAGTGTAGAAAGGCATCCTGAAGCCTGGAAAGTCATTAATTTGATTGTCCAGTATTTCCTTCATGAGATATTGCAACACTTAGAAAAAGTGTACAGCGCCAGCAGACAATGAATTTTCAGCACTAAATAAACGAAACTTCATTAACAGCTAAAGTAAACGTTTCCAATGTAAATTTCCACCTTTATATAGTGTAAAAAGACATCCTGAAGCCTGGGCAGTCATTAATTTGATTGTCCAATATTTCCCTTATGAGATAATGCCTCTCATAGCAAATGTGTACAGTGCGAGCTGAAAATGCATTTACAGCACTAAAAAAACAAACTTTTATAACAGCTAAACCAAACGTTTCCAATGTAAATTTCCACCTTTATATAGTGTAAAAAGACATCCTGAAGCCTGGGCAGTCATTAATTTGATTGTCCAATATTTCCCTTATGAGATAATGCCTCTCATAGCAAATGTGTACAGCGCGAGCTGAAAATGCATTTACAGCACTAAAAAAACAAACTTTTATAACAGCTAAACCAAACGTTTCCAATGTAAATTTCCACCTTTATATAGTGTAGAAAGGCATCCTGAAGCCTGGAAAGTCATTAATTTGATTGTCCAGTATTTCCTTCATGAGATATTGCAACACTTAGAAAAAGTGTACAGCGCCAGCAGACAATGAATTTTCAGCACTAAAAAAACGAAACTTCATTAACAGCTAAACTAAATGTTTCCAATGTAAATTTCCACCTTTATATAGTGTAAAAAGACATCCTGAAGCCTGGGCAGTCATTAATTTGATTGTCCAATATTTCCCTTATGAGATAATGCCTCTCATAGCAAATGTGTACAGCGCGAGCTGAAAATGCATTTACAGCACTAAAAAACCAAACTTTTATAACAGCTAAACCAAACGTTTCCAATGTAAATTTCCACCTTTATGTAGTGTAAAAAGGCATCCTGAAGCCTGGAAAGTCTTTAATTTGATTGTCCAGTATTTCCTTCATGAGATATTGCAACACTTAGAAAAAGTGTACAGCGCCAGCAGACAATGAATTTCCAGCACTAAAAAAACGAAACTTCATTAACAGCTAAACTAAACGTTTCCAATGTAAATTTCCACCTTTATATAGTGTAAAAAGACATCCTGAAGCCTGGGCAGTCATTAATTTGATTGTCCAATATTTCCCTTACGAGATAATGCCTCTCATAGCAAATGTGTACAGCGCGAGCTGAAAATGCATTTACAGCACTAAAAAACCAAACTTTTATAACAGCTAAACCAAACGTTTCCAATGTAAATTTCCACCTTTATATAGTGTAGAAAGGCATCCTGAAGCCTGGAAAGTCATTAATTTGATTGTCCAGTATTTCCTTCATGAGATATTGCAACACTTAGAAAAAGTGTACAGCGCCAGCAGACAATGAATTTTCAGCACTAAAAAAACGAAACTTCATTAACAGCTAAACCAAACGTTTCCAATGTAAATTTCCACATTTATAGAGTGTAAAAAGGCATCCTGAAGCCTGGGAAGTCATTAATTTGATTGTCCAGTATTTCCCTTATGAGATAATGCCTCACATAGCAAATGTGTACAGTGCGAGCTGAAAATGCATTTTCAGCACTAAAAAACCAAACTTTTATAACAGCTAAACCAAACGTTTCCAATGTAAATTTCCACCTTTATATAGTGTAAAAAGACATCCTGAAGCCTGGGCAGTCATTAATTTGATTGTCCAGTATTTCCCTTATGAGATAATGCCTCACATAGCAAATGTGTACAGCGCGAGCTGAAAATGCATTTACAGCACTAAAAAAACAAACTTTTATAACAGCTAAACCAAACGTTTCCAATGTAAATTTCCACATTTATAGAGTGTAAAAATGCATCCTGAAGCCTGGGAAGTCATTAATTTGATTGTCCAGTATTTCCCTTATGAGATAATGCCTCACATAGCAAATGTGTACAGTGCGAGCTGAAAATGCATTTTCAGCACTAAAAAACCAAACTTTTATAACAGCTAAACCAAACGTTTCCAATGTAAATTTCCACCTTTATATAGTGTAAAAAGACATCCTGAAGCCTGGGCAGTCATTAATTTGATTGTCCAATATTTCCCTTATGAGATAATGCCTCTCATAGCAAATGTGTACAGCGCGAGCTGAAAATGCATTTACAGCACTAAAAAACCAAACTTTTATAACAGCTAAACCAAACGTTTCCAATGTAAATTTCCACCTTTATATAGTGTAGAAAGGCATCCTGAAGCCTGGAAAGTCATTAATTTGATTGTCCAGTATTTCCTTCATGAGATATTGCAACACTTAGAAAAAGTGTACAGCGCCAGTAGACAATGAATTTTCAGCACTAAAAAAACGAAACTTCATTAACAGCTAAACTAAACGTTTCCAATGTAAATTTCCACCTTTATATAGTGTAAAAAGACATCCTGAAGCCTGGGCAGTCAATAATTTGATTGTCCAATATTTCCCTTATGAGATAATGCCTCTCATAGCAAATGTGTACAGCGCGAGCTGAAAATGCATTTACAGCACTAAAAAACCAAACTTTTATAACAGCTAAACCAAACGTTTCCAATGTAAATTTCCACCTTTATATAGTGTAGAAAGGCATCCTGGAGCCTGGAAAGTCATTAATTTGATTGTCCAGTATTTCCTTCATGAGATATTGCAACACTTAGAAAAAGTGTACAGCGCCAGCAGACAATGAATTTTCAGCACTAAAAAAACCAAACTTTTATAACAGCTAAACCAAACGTTTCCAATGTAAATTTCCACCTTTATATAGTGTAAAAAGACATCCTGAAGCCTGGGCAGTCATTAATTTGATTGTCCAGTATTTCCCTTATGAGATAATGCCTCACATAGCAAATGTGTACAGCGCGAGCTGAAAATGCATTTACAGCACTAAAAAAACAAACTTTTATAACAGCTAAACCAAACGTTTCCAATGTAAATTTCCACCTTTATATAGTGTAGAAAGGCATCCTGAAGCCTGGAAAGTCATTAATTTGATTGTCCAGTATTTCCTACATGAGATATTGCAAAACTTAGAAAAAGTGTACAGCGCCAGCAGACAATGAATTTTCAGCACTAAAAAAACGAAACTTCATTAACAGCTAAACCAAACGTTTCCAATGTAAATTTCCACATTTATAGAGTGTAAAAAGGCATCCTGAAGCCTGGGAAGTCATTAATTTGATTGTCCAGTATTTCCCTTATGAGATAATGCCTCACATAGCAAATGTGTACAGTGCGAGCTGAAAATGCATTTTCAGCACTAAAAAACCAAACTTATATAACACCTAAACCAAACGTTTCCAATGTAAATTTCCACCTTTATATAGTGTAAAAAGACATCCTGAAGCCTGGGCAGTCATTAATTTGATTGTCCAATATTTCCCTTATGAGATAATGCCTCTCATAGCAAATGTGTACAGTGCGAGCTGAAAATGCATTTACAGCACTAAAAAAACAAACTTTTATAACAGCTAAACCAAACATTTCCAATGTAAATTTCCACCTTTATATAGTGTAAAAAGACATCCTGAAGCCTGGGCAGTCATTAATTTGATTGTCCAATATTTCCCTTATGAGATAATGCCTCTCATAGCAAATGTGTACAGCGCGAGCTGAAAATGCATTTTCAGCACTAAAAAACCAAACTTTTATAACAGCTAAACCAAACGTTTCAAATGTAAATTTCCACCTTTATATAGTGTAAAAAGACATCCTGAAGCCTGGGCAGTCATTAATTTGATTGTCCAATATTTCCCTTATGAGATAATGCCTCTCATAGCAAATGTGTAAAGTGCGAGCTGAAAATGCATTTACAGCACTAAAAAAACAAACTTTTATAACAGCTAAACCAAACGTTTCCAATGTAAATTTCCACCTTTATATAGTGTAAAAAGACATCCTGAAGCCTGGGCAGTCATTAATTTGATTGTCCAATATTTCCCTTATGAGATAATGCCTCTCATAGCAAATGTGTACAGTGCGAGCTGAAAATGCATTTACAGCACTAAAAAACCAAACTTTTATAACAGCTAAACCAAACGTTTCCAATGTAAATTTCCACCTTTATATAGTGTAAAAAGACATCCTGAAGCCTGGGCAGTCATTAATTTGATTGTCCAATATTTCCCTTATGAGATAATGCCTCTCATAGCAAATGTGTACAGCGCGAGCTGAAAATGCATTTACAGCACTAAAAAACCAAACTTTTATAACAGCTAAACCAAACGTTTCCAATGTAAATTTCCACCTTTATATAGTGTAGAAAGGCATCCTGAAGCCTGGAAAGTCATTAATTTGATTGTCCAGTATTTCCTTCATGAGATATTGCAACACTTAGAAAAAGTGTACAGCGCCAGCAGACAATGAATTTTCAGCACTAAAAAAACGAAACTTCATTAACAGCTAAACCAAACGTTTCCAATGTAAATTTCCACATTTATAGAGTGTAAAAAGGCATCCTGAAGCCTGGGAAGTCATTAATTTGATTGTCCAGTATTTCCCTTATGAGATAATGCCTCACATAGCAAATGTGTACAGTGCGAGCTGAAAATGCATTTACAGCACTAAAAAAACAAACTTTTATAACAGCTAAACCAAACGTTTCCAATGTAAATTTCCACCTTTATATAGTGTAGAAAGGCATCCTGAAGCCTGGAAAGTCATTAATTTGATTGTCCAGTATTTCCTTCATGAGATATTGCAACACTTAGAAAAAGTGTACAGCGCCAGCAGACAATGAATTTTCAGCACTAAATAAACGAAACTTCATTAACAGCTAAAGTAAACGTTTCCAATGTAAATTTCCACCTTTATATAGTGTAAAAAGACATCCTGAAGCCTGGGCAGTCATTAATTTGATTGTCCAATATTTCCCTTATGAGATAATGCCTCTCATAGCAAATGTGTACAGTGCGAGCTGAAAATGCATTTACAGCACTAAAAAAACAAACTTTTATAACAGCTAAACCAAACGTTTCCAATGTAAATTTCCACCTTTATATAGTGTAAAAAGACATCCTGAAGCCTGGGCAGTCATTAATTTGATTGTCCAATATTTCCCTTATGAGATAATGCCTCTCATAGCAAATGTGTACAGCGCGAGCTGAAAATGCATTTACAGCACTAAAAAACCAAACTTTTATAACAGCTAAACCAAACGTTTCCAATGTAAATTTCCACCTTTATATAGTGTAGAAAGGCATCCTGAAGCCTGGAAAGTCATTAATTTGATTGTCCAGTATTTCCTTCATGAGATATTGCAACACTTAGAAAAAGTGTACAGCGCCAGCAGACAATGAATTTTCAGCACTAAAAAAACGAAACTTCATTAACAGCTAAACCAAACGTTTCCAATGTAAATTTCCACATTTATAGAGTGTAAAAAGGCATCCTGAAGCCTGGGAAGTCATTAATTTGATTGTCCAGTATTTCCCTTATGAGATAATGCCTCACATAGCAAATGTGTACAGTGCGAGCTGAAAATGCATTTTCAGCACTAAAAAACCAAACTTATATAACACCTAAACCAAACGTTTCCAATGTAAATTTCCACCTTTATATAGTGTAAAAAGACATCCTGAAGCCTGGGCAGTCATTAATTTGATTGTCCAATATTTCCCTTATGAGATAATGCCTCTCATAGCAAATGTGTACAGCGCGAGCTGAAAATGCATTTACAGCACTAAAAAACCAAACTTTTATAACAGCTAAACCAAACGTTTCCAATGTAAATTTCCACCTTTATATAGTGTAAAAAGACATCCTGAAGCCTGGGCAGTCATTAATTTGATTGTCCAATATTTCCCTTATGAGATAATGCCTCTCATAGCAAATGTGTACAGCGCGAGCTGAAAATGCATTTTCAGCACTAAAAAACCAAACTTTTATAACAGCTAAACCAAACGTTTCAAATGTAAATTTCCACCTTTATATAGTGTAAAAAGACATCCTGAAGCCTGGGCAGTCATTAATTTGATTGTCCAATATTTCCCTTATGAGATAATGCCTCTCATAGCAAATGTGTACAGTGCGAGCTGAAAATGCATTTACAGCACTAAAAAAACAAACTTTTATAACAGCTAAACCAAACGTTTCCAATGTAAATTTCCACCTTTATATAGTGTAAAAAGACATCCTGAAGCCTGGGCAGTCATTAATTTGATTGTCCAATATTTCCCTTATGAGATAATGCCTCTCATAGCAAATGTGTACAGTGCGAGCTGAAAATGCATTTACAGCACTAAAAAAACAAACTTTTATAACAGCTAAACCAAACGTTTCCAATGTAAATTTCCACCTTTATATAGTGTAAAAAGACATCCTGAAGCCTGGGCAGTCATTAATTTGATTGTCCAATATTTCCCTTATGAGATAATGCCTCTCATAGCAAATGTGTACAGCGCGAGCTGAAAATGCATTTACAGCACTAAAAAACCAAACTTTTATAACAGCTAAACCAAACGTTTCCAATGTAAATTTCCACCTTTATATAGTGTAGAAAGGCATCCTGAAGCCTGGAAAGTCATTAATTTGATTGTCCAGTATTTCCTTCATGAGATATTGCAACACTTAGAAAAAGTGTACAGCGCCAGCAGACAATGAATTTTCAGCACTAAAAAAACGAAACTTCATTAACAGCTAAACCAAACGTTTCCAATGTAAATTTCCACATTTATAGAGTGTAAAAAGGCATCCTGAAGCCTGGGAAGTCATTAATTTGATTGTCCAGTATTTCCCTTATGAGATAATGCCTCACATAGCAAATGTGTACAGTGCGAGCTGAAAATGCATTTACAGCACTAAAAAAACAAACTTTTATAACAGCTAAACCAAACGTTTCCAATGTAAATTTCCACCTTTATATAGTGTAGAAAGGCATCCTGAAGCCTGGAAAGTCATTAATTTGATTGTCCAGTATTTCCTTCATGAGATATTGCAACACTTAGAAAAAGTGTACAGCGCCAGCAGACAATGAATTTTCAGCACTAAATAAACGAAACTTCATTAACAGCTAAAGTAAACGTTTCCAATGTAAATTTCCACCTTTATATAGTGTAAAAAGACATCCTGAAGCCTGGGCAGTCATTAATTTGATTGTCCAATATTTCCCTTATGAGATAATGCCTCTCATAGCAAATGTGTACAGTGCGAGCTGAAAATGCATTTACAGCACTAAAAAAACAAACTTTTATAACAGCTAAACCAAACGTTTCCAATGTAAATTTCCACCTTTATATAGTGTAAAAAGACATCCTGAAGCCTGGGCAGTCATTAATTTGATTGTCCAATATTTCCCTTATGAGATAATGCCTCTCATAGCAAATGTGTACAGCGCGAGCTGAAAATGCATTTACAGCACTAAAAAACCAAACTTTTATAACAGCTAAACCAAACGTTTCCAATGTAAATTTCCACCTTTATATAGTGTAGAAAGGCATCCTGAAGCCTGGAAAGTCATTAATTTGATTGTCCAGTATTTCCTTCATGAGATATTGCAACACTTAGAAAAAGTGTACAGCGCCAGCAGACAATGAATTTTCAGCACTAAAAAAACGAAACTTCATTAACAGCTAAACCAAACGTTTCCAATGTAAATTTCCACATTTATAGAGTGTAAAAAGGCATCCTGAAGCCTGGGAAGTCATTAATTTGATTGTCCAGTATTTCCCTTATGAGATAATGCCTCACAAAGCAAATGTGTACAGTGCGAGCTGAAAATGCATTTTCAGCACTAAAAAACCAAACTTATATAACACCTAAACCAAACGTTTCCAATGTAAATTTCCACCTTTATATAGTGTAAAAAGACATCCTGAAGCCTGGGCAGTCATTAATTTGATTGTCCAATATTTCCCTTATGAGATAATGCCTCTCATAGCAAATGTGTACAGCGCGAGCTGAAAATGCATTTACAGCACTAAAAAACCAAACTTTTATAACAGCTAAACCAAACGTTTCCAATGTAAATTTCCACCTTTATATAGTGTAGAAAGGCATCCTGAAGCCTGGAAAGTCATTAATTTGATTGTCCAGTATTTCCTTCATGAGATATTGCAACACTTAGAAAAAGTGTACAGCGCCAGTAGACAATGAATTTTCAGCACTAAAAAAACGAAACTTCATTAACAGCTAAACTAAACGTTTCCAATGTAAATTTCCACCTATATATAGTGTAAAAAGACATCCTGAAGCCTGGGCAGTCAATAATTTGATTGTCCAATATTTCCCTTATGAGATAATGCCTCTCATAGCAAATGTGTACAGCGCGAGCTGAAAATGCATTTACAGCACTAAAAAACCAAACTTTTATAACAGCTAAACCAAACGTTTCCAATGTAAATTTCCACCTTTATATAGTGTAGAAAGGCATCCTGGAGCCTGGAAAGTCATTAATTTGATTGTCCAGTATTTCCTTCATGAGATATTGCAACACTTAGAAAAAGTGTACAGCGCCAGCAGACAATGAATTTTCAGCACTAAAAAAACCAAACTTTTATAACAGCTAAACCAAACGTTTCCAATGTAAATTTCCACCTTTATATAGTGTAAAAAGACATCCTGAAGCCTGGGCAGTCATTAATTTGATTGTCCAGTATTTCCCTTATGAGATAATGCCTCACATAGCAAATGTGTACAGCGCGAGCTGAAAATGCATTTACAGCACTAAAAAACAAACTTTTATAACAGCTAAACCAAACGTTTCCAATGTAAATTTCCACCTTTATATAGTGTAGAAAGGCATCCTGAAGCCTGGAAAGTCATTAATTTGATTGTCCAGTATTTCCTACATGAGATATTGCAAAACTTAGAAAAAGTGTACAGCGCCAGCAGACAATGAATTTTCAGCACTAAAAAAACGAAACTTCATTAACAGCTAAACCAAACGTTTCCAATGTAAATTTCCACATTTATAGAGTGTAAAAAGGCATCCTGAAGCCTGGGAAGTCATTAATTTGATTGTCCAGTATTTCCCTTATGAGATAATGCCTCACATAGCAAATGTGTACAGTGCGAGCTGAAAATGCATTTTCAGCACTAAAAAACCAAACTTATATAACACCTAAACCAAACGTTTCCAATGTAAATTTCCACCTTTATATAGTGTAAAAAGACATCATGAAGCCTGGGCAGTCATTAATTTGATTGTCCAATATTTCCCTTATGAGATAATGCCTCTCATAGCAAATGTGTACAGCGCGAGCTGAAAATGCATTTACAGCACTAAAAAAACAAACTTTTATAACAGCTAAACCAAACGTTTCCAATGTAAATTTCCACCTTTATATATGTAAAAAGACATCCTGAAGCCTGGGCAGTCATTAATTTGATTGTCCAATATTTCCCTTATGAGATAATGCCTCTCATAGCAAATGTGTACAGCGCGAGCTGAAAATGCATTTTCAGCACTAAAAAACCAAACTTTTATAACAGCTAAACCAAACGTTTCAAATGTAAATTTCCACCTTTATATAGTGTAAAAAGACATCCTGAAGCCTGGGCAGTCATTAATTTGATTGTCCAATATTTCCCTTATGAGATAATGCCTCTCATAGCAAATGTGTACAGCGCGAGCTGAAAATGCATTTTCAGCACTAAAAAACCAAACTTTTATAACAGCTAAACCAAACGTTTCAAATGTAAATTTCCACCTTTATATAGTGTAAAAAGACATCCTGAAGCCTGGGCAGTCATTAATTTGATTGTCCAATATTTCCCTTATGAGATAATGCCTCTCATAGCAAATGTGTAAAGTGCGAGCTGAAAATGCATTTACAGCACTAAAAAAACAAACTTTTATAACAGCTAAACCAAACGTTTCCAATGTAAATTTCCACCTTTATATAGTGTAAAAAGACATCCTGAAGCCTGGGCAGTCATTAATTTGATTGTCCAATATTTCCCTTATGAGATAATGCCTCTCATAGCTAATGTGTACAGTGCGAGCTGAAAATGCATTTACAGCACTAAAAAACCAAACTTTTATAACAGCTAAACCAAACGTTTCCAATGTAAATTTCCACCTTTATATAGTGTAAAAAGACATCCTGAAGCCTGGGCAGTCATTAATTTGATTGTCCAATATTTCCCTTATGAGATAATGCCTCTCATAGCAAATGTGTACAGCGCGAGCTGAAAATGCATTTACAGCACTAAAAAACCAAACTTTTATAACAGCTAAACCAAACGTTTCCAATGTAAATTTCCACCTTTATATAGTGTAGAAAGGCATCCTGAAGCCTGGAAAGTCATTAATTTGATTGTCCAGTATTTCCTTCATGAGATATTGCAACACTTAGAAAAAGTGTACAGCGCCAGCAGACAATGAATTTTCAGCACTAAAAAAACGAAACTTCATTAACAGCTAAACCAAACGTTTCCAATGTAAATTTCCACATTTATAGAGTGTAAAAAGGCATCCTGAAGCCTGGGAAGTCATTAATTTGATTGTCCAGTATTTCCCTTATGAGATAATGCCTCACATAGCAAATGTGTACAGTGCGAGCTGAAAATGCATTTACAGCACTAAAAAAACAAACTTTTATAACAGCTAAACCAAACGTTTCCAATGTAAATTTCCACCTTTATATAGTGTAGAAAGGCATCCTGAAGCCTGGAAAGTCATTAATTTGATTGTCCAGTATTTCCTTCATGAGATATTGCAACACTTAGAAAAAGTGTACAGCGCCAGCAGACAATGAATTTTCAGCACTAAATAAACGAAACTTCATTAACAGCTAAAGTAAACGTTTCCAATGTAAATTTCCACCTTTATATAGTGTAAAAAGACATCCTGAAGCCTGGGCAGTCATTAATTTGATTGTCCAATATTTCCCTTATGAGATAATGCCTCTCATAGCAAATGTGTACAGTGCGAGCTGAAAATGCATTTACAGCACTAAAAAAACAAACTTTTATAACAGCTAAACCAAACGTTTCCAATGTAAATTTCCACCTTTATATAGTGTAAAAAGACATCCTGAAGCCTGGGCAGTCATTAATTTGATTGTCCAATATTTCCCTTATGAGATAATGCCTCTCATAGCAAATGTGTACAGCGCGAGCTGAAAATGCATTTACAGCACTAAAAAACCAAACTTTTATAACAGCTAAACCAAACGTTTCCAATGTAAATTTCCACCTTTATATAGTGTAGAAAGGCATCCTGAAGCCTGGAAAGTCATTAATTTGATTGTCCAGTATTTCCTTCATGAGATATTGCAACACTTAGAAAAAGTGTACAGCGCCAGCAGACAATGAATTTTCAGCACTAAAAAAACGAAACTTCATTAACAGCTAAACCAAACGTTTCCAATGTAAATTTCCACATTTATAGAGTGTAAAAAGGCATCCTGAAGCCTGGGAAGTCATTAATTTGATTGTCCAGTATTTCCCTTATGAGATAATGCCTCACATAGCAAATGTGTACAGTGCGAGCTGAAAATGCATTTTCAGCACTAAAAAACCAAACTTATATAACACCTAAACCAAACGTTTCCAATGTAAATTTCCACCTTTATATAGTGTAAAAAGACATCCTGAAGCCTGGGCAGTCATTAATTTGATTGTCCAATATTTCCCTTATGAGATAATGCCTCTCATAGCAAATGTGTACAGCGCGAGCTGAAAATGCATTTACAGCACTAAAAAACCAAACTTTTATAACAGCTAAACCAAACGTTTCCAATGTAAATTTCCACCTTTATATAGTGTAAAAAGACATCCTGAAGCCTGGGCAGTCATTAATTTGATTGTCCAATATTTCCCTTATGAGATAATGCCTCTCATAGCAAATGTGTACAGCGCGAGCTGAAAATGCATTTTCAGCACTAAAAAACCAAACTTTTATAACAGCTAAACCAAACGTTTCAAATGTAAATTTCCACCTTTATATAGTGTAAAAAGACATCCTGAAGCCTGGGCAGTCATTAATTTGATTGTCCAATATTTCCCTTATGAGATAATGCCTCTCATAGCAAATGTGTACAGTGCGAGCTGAAAATGCATTTACAGCACTAAAAAAACAAACTTTTATAACAGCTAAACCAAACGTTTCCAATGTAAATTTCCACCTTTATATAGTGTAAAAAGACATCCTGAAGCCTGGGCAGTCATTAATTTGATTGTCCAATATTTCCCTTATGAGATAATGCCTCTCATAGCAAATGTGTACAGTGCGAGCTGAAAATGCATTTACAGCACTAAAAAAACAAACTTTTATAACAGCTAAACCAAACGTTTCCAATGTAAATTTCCACCTTTATATAGTGTAAAAAGACATCCTGAAGCCTGGGCAGTCATTAATTTGATTGTCCAATATTTCCCTTATGAGATAATGCCTCTCATAGCAAATGTGTACAGCGCGAGCTGAAAATGCATTTACAGCACTAAAAAACCAAACTTTTATAACAGCTAAACCAAACGTTTCCAATGTAAATTTCCACCTTTATATAGTGTAGAAAGGCATCCTGAAGCCTGGAAAGTCATTAATTTGATTGTCCAGTATTTCCTTCATGAGATATTGCAACACTTAGAAAAAGTGTACAGCGCCAGCAGACAATGAATTTTCAGCACTAAAAAAACGAAACTTCATTAACAGCTAAACCAAACGTTTCCAATGTAAATTTCCACATTTATAGAGTGTAAAAAGGCATCCTGAAGCCTGGGAAGTCATTAATTTGATTGTCCAGTATTTCCCTTATGAGATAATGCCTCACATAGCAAATGTGTACAGTGCGAGCTGAAAATGCATTTACAGCACTAAAAAAACAAACTTTTATAACAGCTAAACCAAACGTTTCCAATGTAAATTTCCACCTTTATATAGTGTAGAAAGGCATCCTGAAGCCTGGAAAGTCATTAATTTGATTGTCCAGTATTTCCTTCATGAGATATTGCAACACTTAGAAAAAGTGTACAGCGCCAGCAGACAATGAATTTTCAGCACTAAATAAACGAAACTTCATTAACAGCTAAAGTAAACGTTTCCAATGTAAATTTCCACCTTTATATAGTGTAAAAAGACATCCTGAAGCCTGGGCAGTCATTAATTTGATTGTCCAATATTTCCCTTATGAGATAATGCCTCTCATAGCAAATGTGTACAGTGCGAGCTGAAAATGCATTTACAGCACTAAAAAAACAAACTTTTATAACAGCTAAACCAAACGTTTCCAATGTAAATTTCCACCTTTATATAGTGTAAAAAGACATCCTGAAGCCTGGGCAGTCATTAATTTGATTGTCCAATATTTCCCTTATGAGATAATGCCTCTCATAGCAAATGTGTACAGCGCGAGCTGAAAATGCATTTACAGCACTAAAAAACCAAACTTTTATAACAGCTAAACCAAACGTTTCCAATGTAAATTTCCACCTTTATATAGTGTAGAAAGGCATCCTGAAGCCTGGAAAGTCATTAATTTGATTGTCCAGTATTTCCTTCATGAGATATTGCAACACTTAGAAAAAGTGTACAGCGCCAGCAGACAATGAATTTTCAGCACTAAAAAAACGAAACTTCATTAACAGCTAAACCAAACGTTTCCAATGTAAATTTCCACATTTATAGAGTGTAAAAAGGCATCCTGAAGCCTGGGAAGTCATTAATTTGATTGTCCAGTATTTCCCTTATGAGATAATGCCTCACAAAGCAAATGTGTACAGTGCGAGCTGAAAATGCATTTTCAGCACTAAAAAACCAAACTTATATAACACCTAAACCAAACGTTTCCAATGTAAATTTCCACCTTTATATAGTGTAAAAAGACATCCTGAAGCCTGGGCAGTCATTAATTTGATTGTCCAATATTTCCCTTATGAGATAATGCCTCTCATAGCAAATGTGTACAGCGCGAGCTGAAAATGCATTTACAGCACTAAAAAACCAAACTTTTATAACAGCTAAACCAAACGTTTCCAATGTAAATTTCCACCTTTATATAGTGTAGAAAGGCATCCTGAAGCCTGGAAAGTCATTAATTTGATTGTCCAGTATTTCCTTCATGAGATATTGCAACACTTAGAAAAAGTGTACAGCGCCAGTAGACAATGAATTTTCAGCACTAAAAAAACGAAACTTCATTAACAGCTAAACTAAACGTTTCCAATGTAAATTTCCACCTATATATAGTGTAAAAAGACATCCTGAAGCCTGGGCAGTCAATAATTTGATTGTCCAATATTTCCCTTATGAGATAATGCCTCTCATAGCAAATGTGTACAGCGCGAGCTGAAAATGCATTTACAGCACTAAAAAACCAAACTTTTATAACAGCTAAACCAAACGTTTCCAATGTAAATTTCCACCTTTATATAGTGTAGAAAGGCATCCTGGAGCCTGGAAAGTCATTAATTTGATTGTCCAGTATTTCCTTCATGAGATATTGCAACACTTAGAAAAAGTGTACAGCGCCAGCAGACAATGAATTTTCAGCACTAAAAAAACCAAACTTTTATAACAGCTAAACCAAACGTTTCCAATGTAAATTTCCACCTTTATATAGTGTAAAAAGACATCCTGAAGCCTGGGCAGTCATTAATTTGATTGTCCAGTATTTCCCTTATGAGATAATGCCTCACATAGCAAATGTGTACAGCGCGAGCTGAAAATGCATTTACAGCACTAAAAAACAAACTTTTATAACAGCTAAACCAAACGTTTCCAATGTAAATTTCCACCTTTATATAGTGTAGAAAGGCATCCTGAAGCCTGGAAAGTCATTAATTTGATTGTCCAGTATTTCCTACATGAGATATTGCAAAACTTAGAAAAAGTGTACAGCGCCAGCAGACAATGAATTTTCAGCACTAAAAAAACGAAACTTCATTAACAGCTAAACCAAACGTTTCCAATGTAAATTTCCACATTTATAGAGTGTAAAAAGGCATCCTGAAGCCTGGGAAGTCATTAATTTGATTGTCCAGTATTTCCCTTATGAGATAATGCCTCACATAGCAAATGTGTACAGTGCGAGCTGAAAATGCATTTTCAGCACTAAAAAACCAAACTTATATAACACCTAAACCAAACGTTTCCAATGTAAATTTCCACCTTTATATAGTGTAAAAAGACATCATGAAGCCTGGGCAGTCATTAATTTGATTGTCCAATATTTCCCTTATGAGATAATGCCTCTCATAGCAAATGTGTACAGCGCGAGCTGAAAATGCATTTACAGCACTAAAAAAACAAACTTTTATAACAGCTAAACCAAACGTTTCCAATGTAAATTTCCACCTTTATATATGTAAAAAGACATCCTGAAGCCTGGGCAGTCATTAATTTGATTGTCCAATATTTCCCTTATGAGATAATGCCTCTCATAGCAAATGTGTACAGCGCGAGCTGAAAATGCATTTTCAGCACTAAAAAACCAAACTTTTATAACAGCTAAACCAAACGTTTCAAATGTAAATTTCCACCTTTATATAGTGTAAAAAGACATCCTGAAGCCTGGGCAGTCATTAATTTGATTGTCCAATATTTCCCTTATGAGATAATGCCTCTCATAGCAAATGTGTAAAGTGCGAGCTGAAAATGCATTTACAGCACTAAAAAAACAAACTTTTATAACAGCTAAACCAAACGTTTCCAATGTAAATTTCCACCTTTATATAGTGTAAAAAGACATCCTGAAGCCTGGGCAGTCATTAATTTGATTGTCCAATATTTCCCTTATGAGATAATGCCTCTCATAGCAAATGTGTACAGTGCGAGCTGAAAATGCATTTACAGCACTAAAAAAACAAACTTTTATAACAGCTAAACC
The DNA here is from genome assembly GCF_059441095.1 of Idiotropiscis lumnitzeri. NCBI lineage: Eukaryota > Metazoa > Chordata > Actinopteri > Syngnathiformes > Syngnathidae > Idiotropiscis > Idiotropiscis lumnitzeri. The sequence continues at coordinate 545,273 of NW_028283601.1, read as the reverse complement.
AAACGTTTCCAATGTAAATTTCCACCTTTATATAGTGTAAAAAGACATCCTGAAGCCTGGGCAGTCATTAATTTGATTGTCCAATATTTCCCTTATGAGATAATGCCTCTCATAGCAAATGTGTACAGCGCGAGCTGAAAATGCATTTACAGCACTAAAAAACCAAACTTTTATAACAGCTAAACCAAACGTTTCCAATGTAAATTTCCACCTTTATATAGTGTAGAAAGGCATCCTGAAGCCTGGAAAGTCATTAATTTGATTGTCCAGTATTTCCTTCATGAGATATTGCAACACTTAGAAAAAGTGTACAGCGCCAGCAGACAATGAATTTTCAGCACTAAAAAAACGAAACTTCATTAACAGCTAAACCAAACGTTTCCAATGTAAATTTCCACATTTATAGAGTGTAAAAAGGCATCCTGAAGCCTGGGAAGTCATTAATTTGAATGTCCAGTATTTCCCTTATGAGATAATGCCTCACATAGCAAATGTGTACAGTGCGAGCTGAAAATGCATTTACAGCACTAAAAAAACAAACTTTTATAACAGCTAAACCAAACGTTTCCAATGTAAATTTCCACCTTTATATAGTGTAGAAAGGCATCCTGAAGCCTGGAAAGTCATTAATTTGATTGTCCAGTATTTCCTTCATGAGATATTGCAACACTTAGAAAAAGTGTACAGCGCCAGCAGACAATGAATTTTCAGCACTAAATAAACGAAACTTCATTAACAGCTAAAGTAAACGTTTCCAATGTAAATTTCCACCTTTATATAGTGTAAAAAGACATCCTGAAGCCTGGGCAGTCATTAATTTGATTGTCCAATATTTCCCTTATGAGATAATGCCTCTCATAGCAAATGTGTACAGTGCGAGCTGAAAATGCATTTACAGCACTAAAAAAACAAACTTTTATAACAGCTAAACCAAACGTTTCCAATGTAAATTTCCACCTTTATATAGTGTAAAAAGACATCCTGAAGCCTGGGCAGTCATTAATTTGATTGTCCAATATTTCCCTTATGAGATAATGCCTCTCATAGCAAATGTGTACAGCGCGAGCTGAAAATGCATTTACAGCACTAAAAAACCAAACTTTTATAACAGCTAAACCAAACGTTTCCAATGTAAATTTCCACCTTTATATAGTGTAGAAAGGCATCCTGAAGCCTGGAAAGTCATTAATTTGATTGTCCAGTATTTCCTTCATGAGATATTGCAACACTTAGAAAAAGTGTACAGCGCCAGCAGACAATGAATTTTCAGCACTAAAAAAACGAAACTTCATTAACAGCTAAACCAAACGTTTCCAATGTAAATTTCCACATTTATAGAGTGTAAAAAGGCATCCTGAAGCCTGGGAAGTCATTAATTTGATTGTCCAGTATTTCCCTTATGAGATAATGCCTCACATAGCAAATGTGTACAGTGCGAGCTGAAAATGCATTTTCAGCACTAAAAAAACAAACTTATATAACACCTAAACCAAACGTTTCCAATGTAAATTTCCACCTTTATATAGTGTAAAAAGACATCCTGAAGCCTGGGCAGTCATTAATTTGATTGTCCAATATTTCCCTTATGAGATAATGCCTCTCATAGCAAATGTGTACAGCGCGAGCTGAAAATGCATTTACAGCACTAAAAAAACCAAACTTTTATAACAGCTAAACCAAACGTTTCCAATGTAAATTTCCACCTTTATATAGTGTAGAAAGGCATCCTGAAGCCTGGAAAGTCATTAATTTGATTGTCCAGTATTTCCTTCATGAGATATTGCAACATTTAGAAAAAGTGTACAGCGCCAGCAGACAATGAATTTTCAGCACTAAAAAAACGAAACTTCATTAACAGCTAAACTAAACGTTTCCAATGTAAATTTCCACCTTTATATAGTGTAAAAAGACATCCTGAAGCCCGGGCAGCCATTAATTTGATTGTCCAATATTTCCCTTATGAGATAATGCCTCTCATAGCAAATGTGTACAGCGCGAGCTGAAAATGCATTTACAGCACTAAAAAACCAAACTTTTATAACAGCTAAACCAAACGTTTCCAATGTAAATTTCCACCTTTATATAGTGTAAAAAGACATCCTGAAGCCTGCGCAGTCATTAATTTGATTGTCCAATATTTCCCTTATGAGATAATGCCTCTCATAGCAAATGTGTACAGCGCGAGCTGAAAATGCATTTACAGCACTAAAAAACCAAACTTTTATAACAGCTAAACCAAACGTTTCCAATGTAAATTTCTACCTTTATATAGTGTAGAAAGGCATCCTGAAGCCTGGAAAGTCATTAATTTGATTGTCCAGTATTTCCTTCATGAGATATTGCAACACTTAGAAAAAGTGTACAGCGCCAGCAGACAATGAATTTTCAGCACTAAAAAAACGAAACTTCATTAACAGCTAAACTAAACGTTTCCAATGTAAATTTCCACCTTTATATAGTGTAAAAAGACATTCTGAAGCCTGGGCAGTCATTAATTTGATTGTCCAATATTTCCCTTATGAGATAATGCCTCTCATAGCAAATGTGTACAGCGCGAGCTGAAAATGCATTTACAGCACTAAAAAACCAAACTTTTATAACAGCTAAACCAAACGTTTCCAATGTAAATTTCCACCTTTATATAGTGTAGAAAGGCATCCTGAAGCCTGGAAAGTCATTAATTTGATTGTCCAGTATTTCCTTCATGAGATATTGCAACACTTAGAAAAAGTGTACAGCGCCAGCAGACAATGAATTTTCAGCACTAAAAAAACGAAACTTCATTAACAGCTAAACCAAACGTTTCCAATGTAAATTTCCACATTTATAGAGTGTAAAAAGGCATCCTGAAGCCTGGGAAGTCATTAATTTGATTGTCCAGTATTTCCCTTCTGAGATAATGCCTCACATAGCAAATGTGTACAGTGCGAGCTGAAAATGCATTTTCAGCACTAAAAAAACAAACTTTTATAACAGCTAAACTAAACGTTTCCAATGTAAATTTCCACCTTTATATAGTGTAAAAAGACATCCTGAAGCCTGGGCAGTCATTAATTTGATTGTCCAATATTTCCCTTATGAGATAATGCCTCTCATAGCAAATGTGTACAGCGCGAGCTGAAAATGCATTTACAGCACTAAAAAAACAAACTTTTATAACAGCTAAACTAAACGTTTCCAATGTAAATTTCCACCTTTATATAGTGTAAAAAGACATCCTGAAGCCTGGGCAGTCATTAATTTGATTGTCCAATATTTCCCTTATGAGATAATGCCTCTCATAGCAAATGTGTACAGCGCGAGCTGAAAATGCATTTACAGCACTAAAAACCCAAACTTTTATAACAGCTAAACCAAACGTTTCCAATGTAAATTTCCACCTTTATATAGTGTAGAAAGGCATCCTGAAGCCTGGAAAGTCATTAATTTGATTGTCCAGTATTTCCTTCATGAGATATTGCAACACTTAGAAAAGGTGTCCAGCGCCAGCAGACAATGAATTTTCAGCACTAAAAAAACGAAACTTCATTAACAGCTAAACCAAACGTTTCCAATGTAAATTTCCACATTTATAGAGTGTAAAAATGCATCCTGAAGCCTGGGAAGTCATTAATTTGATTGTGCAGTATTTCCCTTATGAGATAATGCCTCACATAGCAAATGTGTACAGTGCGAGCTGAAAATGCATTTTCAGCACTAAAAAACCAAACTTTTATAACAGCTAAACCAAACGTTTCCAATGTAAATTTCCACCTTTATATAGTGTAAAAAGGCATCCTGAAGCCTGGAAAGTCATTAATTTGATTGTCCAGTATTTCCTTCATGAGATATTGCAACACTTAGAAAAAGTGTACAGCGCCAGTAGACAATGAATTTTCAGCACTAAAAAAACGAAACTTCATTAACAGCTAAACTAAACGTTTCCAATGTAAATTTCCACCTTTATATAGTGTAAAAAGACATCCTGAAGCCTGGGCAGTCATTAATTTGATTGTCCAATATTTCCCTTATGAGATAATGCCTCTCATAGCAAATGTGTACAGCGCGAGCTGAAAATGCATTTACAGCACTAAAAAACCAAACTTTTATAACAGCTAAACCAAACGTTTCCAATGTAAATTTCCACCTTTATATAGTGTAGAAAGGCATCCTGGAGCCTGGAAAGTCATTAATTTGATTGTCCAGTATTTCCTTCATGAGATATTGCAACACTTAGAAAAAGTGTACAGCGCCAGCAGACAATGAATTTTCAGCACTAAAAAAACCAAACTTTTATAACAGCTAAACCAAACGTTTCCAATGTAAATTTCCACATTTATAGAGTGTAAAAAGGCATCCTGAAGCCTGGGAAGTCATTAATTTGATTGTCCAGTATTTCCCTTATGAGATAATGCCTCACATAGCAAATGTGTACAGCGCGAGCTGAAAATGCATTTACAGCACTAAAAAACCAAACTTTTATAACAGCTAAACCAAACGTTTCCAATGTAAATTTCCACCTTTATATAGTGTAGAAAGGCATCCTGAAGCCTGGAAAGTCATTAATTTGATTGTCCAGTATTTCCTTCATGAGATATTGCAACACTTAGAAAAAGTGTACAGCGCCAGCAGACAATGAATTTTCAGCACTAAAAAAACGAAACTTCATTAACAGCTAAACCAAACGTTTCCAATGTAAATTTCCACATTTATAGAGTGTAAAAAGGCATCCTGAAGCCTGGGAAGTCATTAATTTGATTGTCCAGTATTTCCCTTATGAGATAATGCCTCACATAGCAAATGTGTACAGTGCGAGCTGAAAATGCATTTTCAGCACTAAAAAACCAAACTTTTATAACACCTAAACCAAACGTTTCCAATGTAAATTTCCACCTTTATATAGTGTAGAAAGGCATCCTGAAGCCTGGAAAGTCATTAATTTGATTGTCCAGTATTTCCTTCATGAGATATTGCAACACTTAGAAAAAGTGTACAGCGCCAGCAGACAATGAATTTTCAGCACTAAAAAAACGAAACTTCATTAACAGCTAAACCAAACGTTTCCAATGTAAATTTCCACATTTATAGAGTGTAAAAAGGCATCCTGAAGCCTGGGAAGTCATTAATTTGATTGTCCAGTATTTCCCTTCTGAGATAATGCCTCACATAGCAAATGTGTACAGTGCGAGCTGAAAATGCATTTTCAGCACTAAAAAAACAAACTTTTATAACAGCTAAACCAAACGTTTCCAATGTAAATTTCCACCTTTATATAGTGTAAAAAGGCATCCTGAAGCCTGGAAAGTCATTAATTTGATTGTCCAGTATTTCCTTCATGAGATATTGCAACACTTAGAAAAAGTGTACAGCGCCAGTAGACAATGAATTTTCAGCACTAAAAAAACGAAACTTCATTAACAGCTAAACTAAACGTTTCCAATGTAAATTTCCACCTTTATATAGTGTAAAAAGACATCCTGAAGCCTGGGCAGTCATTAATTTGATTGTCCAATATTTCCCTTATGAGATAATGCCTCTCATAGCAAATGTGTACAGCGCGAGCTGAAAATGCATTTACAGCACTAAAAAACCAAACTTTTATAACAGCTAAACCAAACGTTTCCAATGTAAATTTCCACCTTTATATAGTGTAGAAAGGCATCCTGGAGCCTGGAAAGTCATTAATTTGATTGTCCAGTATTTCCTTCATGAGATATTGCAACACTTAGAAAAAGTGTACAGCGCCAGCAGACAATGAATTTTCAGCACTAAAAAAACCAAACTTTTATAACAGCTAAACCAAACGTTTCCAATGTAAATTTCCACATTTATAGAGTGTAAAAAGGCATCCTGAAGCCTGGGAAGTCATTAATTTGATTGTCCAGTATTTCCCTTATGAGATAATGCCTCACATAGCAAATGTGTACAGCGCGAGCTGAAAATGCATTTACAGCACTAAAAAACCAAACTTTTATAACAGCTAAACCAAACGTTTCCAATGTAAATTTCCACCTTTATATAGTGTAGAAAGGCATCCTGAAGCCTGGAAAGTCATTAATTTGATTGTCCAGTATTTCCTTCATGAGATATTGCAACACTTAGAAAAAGTGTACAGCGCCAGCAGACAATGAATTTTCAGCACTAAAAAAACGAAACTTCATTAACAGCTAAACCAAACGTTTCCAATGTAAATTTCCACATTTATAGAGTGTAAAAAGGCATCCTGAAGCCTGGGAAGTCATTAATTTGATTGTCCAGTATTTCCCTTATGAGATAATGCCTCACATAGCAAATGTGTACAGTGCGAGCTGAAAATGCATTTTCAGCACTAAAAAACCAAACTTTTATAACACCTAAACCAAACGTTTCCAATGTAAATTTCCACCTTTATATAGTGTAGAAAGGCATCCTGAAGCCTGGAAAGTCATTAATTTGATTGTCCAGTATTTCCTTCATGAGATATTGCAACACTTAGAAAAAGTGTACAGCGCCAGCAGACAATGAATTTTCAGCACTAAAAAAACGAAACTTCATTAACAGCTAAACCAAACGTTTCCAATGTAAATTTCCACATTTATAGAGTGTAAAAAGGCATCCTGAAGCCTGGAAAGTCATTAATTTGATTGTCCAGTATTTCCTTCATGAGATATTGCAACACTTAGAAAAAGTGTACAGCGCCAGCAGACAATGAATTTTCAGCACTAAAAAAACCAAACTTTTATAACAGCTAAACCAAACGTTTCCAATGTAAATTTCCACATTTATAGAGTGTAAAAAGGCATCCTGAAGCCTGGGAAGTCATTAATTTGATTGTCCAGTATTTCCCTTATGAGATAATGCCTCACATAGCAAATGTGTACAGCGCGAGCTGAAAATGCATTTACAGCACTAAAAAACCAAACTTTTATAACAGCTAAACCAAACGTTTCCAATGTAAATTTCCACCTTTATATAGTGTAGAAAGGCATCCTGAAGCCTGGAAAGTCATTAATTTGATTGTCCAGTATTTCCTTCATGAGATATTGCAACACTTAGAAAAAGTGTACAGCGCCAGCAGACAATGAATTTTCAGCACTAAAAAAACGAAACTTCATTAACAGCTAAACCAAACGTTTCCAATGTAAATTTCCACATTTATAGAGTGTAAAAAGGCATCCTGAAGCCTGGGAAGTCATTAATTTGATTGTCCAGTATTTCCCTTATGAGATAATGCCTCACATAGCAAATGTGTACAGTGCGAGCTGAAAATGCATTTTCAGCACTAAAAAACCAAACTTTTATAACACCTAAACCAAACGTTTCCAATGTAAATTTCCACCTTTATATAGTGTAGAAAGGCATCCTGAAGCCTGGAAAGTCATTAATTTGATTGTCCAGTATTTCCTTCATGAGATATTGCAACACTTGGAAAAAGTGTACAGCGCCAGCAGACAATGAATTTTCAGCACTAAAAAAATGAAACTTCATTAACAGCTAAACCAAACGTTTCCAATGTAAATTTCCACATTTATAGAGTGTAAAAAGGCATCCTGAAGCCTGGGAAGTCATTAATTTGATTGTCCAGTATTTCCCTTATGAGATAATGCCTCACATAGCAAATGTGTACAGTGCGAGCTGAAAATGCATTTTCAGCACTAAAAAACCAAACTTTTATAACACCTAAACCAAACGTTTCCAATGTAAATTTCCACCTTTATATAGTGTAAAAAGACATCCTGAAGCCTGCGCAGTCATTAATTTGATTGTCCAATATTTCCCTTATGAGATAATGCCTCTCATAGCAAATGTGTACAGCGCGAGCTGAAAATGCATTTACAGCACTAAAAAACCAAACTTTTATAACAGCTAAACCAAACGTTTCCAATGTAAATTTCTACCTTTATATAGTGTAGAAAGGCATCCTGAAGCCTGGAAAGTCATTAATTTGATTGTCCAGTATTTCCTTCATGAGATATTGCAACACTTAGAAAAAGTGTACAGCGCCAGCAGACAATGAATTTTCAGCACTAAAAAAACGAAACTTCATTAACAGCTAAACTAAACGTTTCCAATGTAAATTTCCACCTTTATATAGTGTAAAAAGACATTCTGAAGCCTGGGCAGTCATTAATTTGATTGTCCAATATTTCCCTTATGAGATAATGCCTCTCATAGCAAATGTGTACAGCGCGAGCTGAAAATGCATTTACAGCACTAAAAAACCAAACTTTTATAACAGCTAAACCAAACGTTTCCAATGTAAATTTCCACCTTTATATAGTGTAGAAAGGCATCCTGAAGCCTGGAAAGTCATTAATTTGATTGTCCAGTATTTCCTTCATGAGATATTGCAACACTTAGAAAAAGTGTACAGCGCCAGCAGACAATGAATTTTCAGCACTAAAAAAACGAAACTTCATTAACAGCTAAACCAAACGTTTCCAATGTAAATTTCCACATTTATAGAGTGTAAAATGGCATCCTGAAGCCTGGGAAGTCATTAATTTGATTGTCCAGTATTTCCCTTATGAGATAATGCCTCACATAGCAAATGTGTACAGTGCGAGCTGAAAATGCATTTTCAGCACTAAAAAAACAAACTTTTATAACAGCTAAACTAAACGTTTCCAATGTAAATTTCCACCTTTATATAGTGTAAAAAGACATCCTGAAGCCTGGGCAGTCATTAATTTGATTGTCCAATATTTCCCTTATGAGATAATGCCTCTCATAGCAAATGTGTACAGCGCGAGCTGAAAATGCATTTTACAGCACTAAAAAAACAAACTTTTATAACAGCTAAACTAAACGTTTCCAATGTAAATTTCCACCTTTATATAGTGTAAAAAGACATCCTGAAGCCTGGGCAGTCATTAATTTGATTGTCCAATATTTCCCTTATGCGATAATGCCTCTCATAGCAAATGTGTACAGCGCGAGCTGAAAATGCATTTACAGCACTAAAAACCCAAACTTTTATAACAGCTAAACCAAACGTTTCCAATGTAAATTTCCACCTTTATATAGTGTAGAAAGGCATCCTGAAGCCTGGAAAGTCATTAATTTGATTGTCCAGTATTTCCTTCATGAGATATTGCAACACTTAGAAAAGGTGTACAGCGCCAGCAGACAATGAATTTTCAGCACTAAAAAAACGAAACTTCATTAACAGCTAAACCAAACGTTTCCAATGTAAATTTCCACATTTATAGAGTGTAAAAATGCATCCTGAAGCCTGGGAAGTCATTAATTTGATTGTCCAGTATTTCCCTTATGAGATAATGCCTCACATAGCAAATGTGTACAGTGCGAGCTGAAAATGCATTTTCAGCACTAAAAAACCAAACTTTTATAACAGCTAAACCAAACGTTTCCAATGTAAATTTCCACCTTTATATAGTGTAAAAAGACATTCTGAAGCCTGGGCAGTCATTAATTTGATTGTCCAATATTTCCCTTATGAGATAATGCCTCTCATAGCAAATGTGTACAGCGCGAGCTGAAAATGCATTTACAGCACTAAAAAACCAAACTTTTATAACAGCTAAACCAAACGTTTCCAATGTAAATTTCCACCTTTATATAGTGTAGAAAGGCATCCTGAAGCCTGGAAAGTCATTAATTTGATTGTCCAGTATTTCCTTCATGAGATATTGCAACACTTAGAAAAAGTGTACAGCGCCAGTAGACAATGAATTTTCAGCACTAAAAAAACGAAACTTCATTAACAGCTAAACTAAACGTTTCCAATGTAAATTTCCACCTTTATATAGTGTAAAAAGACATCCTGAAGCCTGGGCAGTCATTAATTTGATTGTCCAATATTTCCCTTATGAGATAATGCCTCTCATAGCAAATGTGTACAGCGCGAGCTGAAAATGCATTTACAGCACTAAAAAACCAAACTTTTATAACAGCTAAACCAAACGTTTCCAATGTAAATTTCCACCTTTATATAGTGTAGAAAGGCATCCTGGAGCCTGGAAAGTCATTAATTTGATTGTCCAGTATTTCCTTCATGAGATATTGCAACACTTAGAAAAAGTGTACAGCGCCAGCAGACAATGAATTTTCAGCACTAAAAAAACCAAACTTTTATAACAGCTAAACCAAACGTTTCCAATGTAAATTTCCACCTTTATATAGTGTAAAAAGACATCCTGAAGCCTGGGCAGTCATTAATTTGATTGTCCAGTATTTCCCTTATGAGATAATGCCTCACATAGCAAATGTGTACAGCGCGAGCTGAAAATGCATTTACAGCACTAAAAAAACAAACTTTTATAACAGCTAAACCAAACGTTTCCAATGTAAATTTCCACCTTTATATAGTGTAGAAAGGCATCCTGAAGCCTGGAAAGTCATTAATTTGATTGTCCAGTATTTCCTACATGAGATATTGCAAAACTTAGAAAAAGTGTACAGCGCCAGCAGACAATGTTTTTTCAGCACTAAAAAAACGAAACTTCATTAACAGCTAAACCAAACGTTTCCAATGTAAATTTCCACATTTATAGAGTGTAAAAAGGCATCCTGAAGCCTGGGAAGTCATTAATTTGATTGTCCAGTATTTCCCTTATGAGATAATGCCTCACATAGCAAATGTGTACAGCGCGAGCTGAAAATGCATTTACAGCACTAAAAAAACAAACTTTTATAACAGCTAAACCAAACGTTTCCAATGTAAATTTCCACCTTTATATAGTGTAGAAAGGCATCCTGAAGCCTGGAAAGTGATTAATTTGATTGTCCAGTATTTCCTTCATGAAATATTGCAACACTTAGAAAAAGTGTACAGCGCCAGCAGACAATGAATTTTCAGCACTAAAAAACCGAAACTTAATTAACAGCTAAACTAAACGTTTCCAATGTAAATTTCCACCTTTATATAGTGTAAAAAGACATCCTGAAGCCTGGGCAGTCATTAATTTGATTGTCCAATATTTCCCTTATGAGATAATGCCTCTCATAGCAAATGTGTACAGCGCGAGCTGAAAATGCATTTACAGCACTAAAAAACCAAACTTTTATAACAGCTAAACCAAACGTTTCCAATGTAAATTTCCACCTTTATATAGTGTAGAAAGGCATCCTGAAGCCTGGAAAGTCATTAATTTGATTGTCCAGTATTTCCTTCATGAGATATTGCAACACTTAGAAAAAGTGTACAGCGCCAGCAGACAATGAATTTCCAGCACTAAAAAAACGAAACTTCATTAACAGCTAAACTAAACGTTTCCAATGTAAATTTCCACCTTTATATAGTGTAAAAAGACATCCTGAAGCCTGGGCAGTCATTAATTTGATTGTCCAATATTTCCCTTATGAGATAATGTGTAACGGTTCAGGGAACCGTGAGAAAGGAAAACTGGACCCAAGAGCAAGCGAGGATGGTTGAGGAGGATTTATTGAAGGGTTCGGGGGGAGAGGAACGGGTTCCGGTAGCAGGGCAGGAGGACAGGTGGAGGAGCGGCGAGTCAGCGCCGGGGTGCTCGCCGGGGTGGCGAGATGTGCGCTCGCGGAGGTGCAGCGGAGACGGCGCGCTGAGTGTGCACCGGTGCTGTGGCGGGAGGAACGCGGGCGCGGAGAGCGGCGTGGAGGCGAAGGCGGCGGCGAGCCGGCGGAGGCTGAGAAGGGCAGGCAGGCGGCGTACGGGCGTACGAGGTGCGATCGACGCTCCGGGGCTCGGCGGCTGGCGGCGGAGGATCGGGCTCGGGCTGGCGCTGGGCGGCTGGAGGGAGAGCGAGGAAAGACAATGGTTAACTCGGGTTGCATAACACAAAGCGCGGACGTGCACGAGGCGAACGTCGACGTGGACCGGGTACCGAGGTAGGTCACGGAATAATCCGGCGTCTGGCTCCTGGCAGCGCTGAGCTTTAAACCCCCGCGGTGATTGCTGATGATGGGCAGCAGGTGCGCAGGAGCCGACGCCCTCTCCGGTCGGAGGCGTGCCTGGCGGAAAACAGCCGGAACCTAGGGAAAAGGGAAAAAGCTTGGCAGGCCCCCTAACCCGAACCCCCACAGTACCCCCCCCTCAACGGACGCCTCCTGGCGTCCTTCCTGGTTTGTCCGGGTGTGTGGCGTAAAACTCCCGGATCGGGGAGTCGTCAATGAAGAGCTTGCGGGAGATCCAAGAACGTTCCTCCGGACCGTACCCCTCCCAGTCCACGAGGAACTGAAACCCCCTCCCCCGACGTCTAACGTCCAACACTTTGGAGACCGTGAAGGCTGGGTGGTCGTCGATCATCAGGGGGGGTGGAGGGGAGATGGTCGGAGGGCTTAGGACGCTGGAAGAGACCGGCTTGAGGAGAGAAACGTGGAAGGTGGGGTGGATCTTGAGGGAATCGGGGAGCTTTAGTCTGACAGAACAGGGGTTAATGATCTTGGTGATGGGAAAGGGACCAATGTAGCGCGGAGACAGCTTACGTGAATCGGTCTGGAGGGGAAGGTCGCGGGTCGAGAGCCAGACCTGCTGACCGGGCTGGTAGTCGGGAGCTGGGGTTCGACGACGGTCCGCCAGGCGCTTGTTGCGTTGCGCCGAGCGGGTGAGGGAGGCCTTGACCTCTGCCCAGACGGCCTTGGCCCGACTGATGTGTTCCTCCACCGAGGGAACCGCCACTGCATGCTCCTGCTCCGTAAAAAGGGGAGGTTGGTAGCCAAGACAGGCCATGAACGGCGACATACCTGTCGAGGCGCAGGAGAGGGAGTTGTGGGCGTACTCGATCCATGCGAGAGCCTCGCTCCATGTCTCGGGGTTCCGGGCCACCACGCACCGCAGCGCTGCCTCCAGGTGTTGATTGGCCCGCTCGGTCTGCCCGTTGGTCTGCGGGTGGTAACCGGAGGAAAGGCTGGCTGTGGCGCCCACTGCCTTACAGAACTCCCTCCAGACCTGGGAAGAGAACTGGGGGCCCCGGTCGGAGACGATGTCTTGCGGGAGGCCGTGGAGCCGGAAAACGTGCTGGGTCAGGAGTGTGGCTGTCTCCAAGGCGGTGGGTAGCTTGGGAAGGGGAACGAAGTGGACGCTCTTGGAGAAGCGGTCGATAATGGTGAGGATAACTGTGTGTCCTTTGGACGAAGGAAGACCCGTGACGAAGTCCACAGCGATGTGGGACCAGGGGCGGCTCGGGATAGGCAGAGGGTGGAGAAGACCGGCCGGAGCCGTGTGTGAGGCCTTTCCGCGGGCGCAAACCGAGCATGCCAGCACGAATTCTCGCTTGTCTCTTGTCATACTGGGCCACCAGAAGTGCGCTTGGAGGAAGCGAAGGGTGCGCGTGACGCCAGGGTGGCAGGTGAGCGAGGAGGAGTGCCCCCACTGGAGGACCTGGGAGCGTGCGGCATCGGGGACGAAGAGGAGGTCCGAGGGGTCAGGTCGGGGATCGGGTTGGGTTTTCTGCGCCTCGCGAACCGTGCGCTCGATCTCCCAGGAGGCCGCCCCCAGGAGACAGGAGGACGGGAGAATGGTCTGTGTGGTCTCTGGACTGGCAGGCGGAGCGAACATCCGGGAGAGGGCGTCCGCCTTGCCGTTGTTCGACCCGGGACGGAAGGAAAGGGTGAAGTTGAATCGGCTCAAGAAGAGGTGCCAACGGGCTTGACGGGGGTTCATCCGCTTGGCTGACTGCAGGTAGGCCAGATTTTTGTGGTCGGTCCAGACGAGGAAGGGGACGGCGGTGCCCTCCAGCCAGTGCCGCCACTCCTGGAGAGCCCAGACGACTGCCAGCAACTCCCGATTGCCGACGTCATAGTTCTTCTCGGCGGGGGACAGGCGTCGGGAGAAGAAGGCGCATGGATGAGTCTTCTGGGTGTCGGGGTCCCGTTGGGAGAGCACCGCTCCCGCCCCCGTGTCGGAAGCATCCACCTCCACCACGAACTGGAGTGCGGGATCGGGGTGTCTGAGGACCGGAGCGCTGGTGAAGGCTTCCTTTAGATGCCCGAAAGCTTGAGCCGCTCCCGGAGTCCACTGAAAGGGGGTGAGGGTGGAGGTGAGGGCCGTGAGAGGACTAGCAACCTTGCTGTAATTGCGGATGAATCGCCGGTAGAAATTAGCGAACCCCAGGAAGCGTTGGAGTTCCTTGCGAGTAGTGGGAGTAGGCCACTCCACCACCGCCTGGATCTTGGCGGGATCCGGCTGGAGTTGACCCCGGGCGATGACGTAGCCCAGGAAATGGATCGATGGGACGTGGAACTCGCATTTCTCCGGTTTCACGAACAGGCGGTTCTCCAGCAGGCGCTGGAGGACTGATCGGACGTGGCGGCGGTGGTCCTCGAGGGATCGGGAGAAGATGAGGATGTCATCCAGGTAAATAAAGACGAAACGGTTGAGCATATCCCGGAGAATGTCGGTCATGAGAGCTTGAAAAACGGCGGGGGCGTTGGTGAGGCCGAAGGGCATGACGAGATACTCAAAATGTCCAAGGGGGGTATTGAAGGCCGTCTTCCATTCATCGCCCTCGCGGATGCGGACCAAATGGTAGGCGTTCCGGAGATCGAGCTTGGAGAAGACTTGGGCTTCGCAGAGGGGCTCGAACGAGGGGTCTATGAGGGGCAGAGATGTCTTATTTTTGACTGTGATGCCGTTGAGAGCCTTGAAGTCAATGCAAGGGCGAAGGGAGGAGTCTTTCTTCTTGACAAAAAAGAAACCCGCTCCCAGGGGCGAGGAAGAGGGCCGAATCAGACCGGCCGCCAGGGAGTCGCGGATGTAGGTCTCGAGGGCCTCCTTCTCGGGACGGGAGATGTTGTACAGCCGGGAGCTGGGCAGCGGAGCTCCGGGAAAGAGGTCTATGGCGCAGTCATAGGGCCGATGGGGAGGAAGGGTGCGGGCGAGGTCTTTGCAAAAAACCTGGGCCAGGTCATGGTAGTCCGTGGGGACGGACGCCAGGTCGGGTGGAGCCGGGGAGCAAGGAACCGAGCGGGGAGCGGGGTCGGCGGACAGAAGGCACTGTGAGTGGCAAAGCTCGCTCCACCCGGTGATTGCACATCTCCTCCAGTCTATCGCGGGGTTGTGTAGCTGGAGCCACGGGAAACCCAGGACCAGGGGGACTTGTGGCGAGTGGATTAGGAGGAGCTGGATGGTCTCCCGGTGGTTACCGGAAACAATAAGGGTTAGGGGTCCCGTTTGATGGAAGACCTGGGAGATGAGGCGTCCATCCAGAGCCACCACGCGCCGTGGGGAAGGGAGAGGCTCCAGGGGGACACCCAGCCGGCGAGCCAGAGCCAGGTCCAGGAAGTTCCCATCCGCTCCGGAGTCCACCAGTACGGCGACCGAGAGGGATTGGGTCTGCCAGAGGAGGCGGGCTGGGATGGACATGCGTGAAGAGGAGCCCGTAGCTGACACGTTATGGCTCGCCGCGGGACTCCTGATCAGCGGCGAGCCCCCCTCTTTTGGCTTCACGTGGCAAGCGGCGATGTAGTGACCGGGGTTGCCACAATAGAGGCATAGCTGGCTCGAGAGGCGCCTCTGGCGTTCCTGAGGATCCAGGCGGGTTCTCCCCAGCTGCATGGGCTCCTCCTGTCCGACGGGAGGCGTAACCGGTAGTCGCGGAGGGAAGTCGACGGGAGGTGCGGGAGCGCGTGCCGCCGGACGGGGCGACCTACGCGTCCGCTCGGACTGCCGCTCCCGCAACCGGTTGTCTACCTTAATAGCCAGGGCAATGAGGTCTTCGAGAGAGGCGGTCTCATCCCGAACGGCCAGCTCATCCTTGAGCTGGTCCGTCAGCCCGTTGAGGAACACTCCCCGAAGGGCGGGCTCGTTCCACCCGCACTCGTGGGCGAGAATGCGGAACTCCACCGAAAAGTCGGCGGCGGAGCGGGAACCCTGCCGGAGTGCGAGCAATCGGCGGGTGGCCTCGCGTCCCTTGACGGGATGGTCGAATACCCGCCGCAACTCTTGGCAGAAGTGGGAGTAGGAGGTCATCGCCGGGGCCGATGCCTCCCACAAGGCGGTGGCCCATTTCGCGGCGCGGCCGCGGAGCAGGTTCACCATGTAGGCGATGCGAGCTCGATCGGTCGGGTAACTTTGGGGTTGGAGATCGAACACCAACGAGGTGCTCAATATGAACTGGCTACAAGAGCCCAGATCACCGGAAAACGGCTCGGGAGTGGGGACATGGGGTTCCCTGCCGCTCGAAGAGAACACGGCGGGCGGAGGAGGGGGAGAAGGGACCGGGGAGGTGCCCTCCGGGAGGCCGGAAGCAGAGGGAAGAGAGCTGACCTGCTTCGAAAGGAGCGCGAGTTGGTGGTGGAGAGCCTGGACGGAGTCCATGAACTCCTGCATCATCCTCTCGTGTCTTCCCAGCTGTCTGCCTTGGTGGGAGAGGGCCTCTTGGAGGGAATCCGAGCTCGCTGGGTCCATTGGGGCCGGATTATTCTGTAACGGTTCAGGGAACCGTGAGAAAGGAAAACTGGACCCAAGAGCAAGCGAGGATGGTTGAGGAGGATTTATTGAAGGGTTCGGGGGGAGAGGAACGGGTTCCGGTAGCAGGGCAGGAGGACAGGTGGAGGAGCGGCGAGTCAGCGCCGGGGTGCTCGCCGGGGTGGCGAGATGTGCGCTCGCGGAGGTGCAGCGGAGACGGCGCGCTGAGTGTGCACCGGTGCTGTGGCGGGAGGAACGCGGGCGCGGAGAGCGGCGTGGAGGCGAAGGCGGCGGCGAGCCGGCGGAGGCTGAGAAGGGCAGGCAGGCGGCGTACGGGCGTACGAGGTGCGATCGACGCTCCGGGGCTCGGCGGCTGGCGGCGGAGGATCGGGCTCGGGCTGGCGCTGGGCGGCTGGAGGGAGAGCGAGGAAAGACAATGGTTAACTCGGGTTGCATAACACAAAGCGCGGACGTGCACGAGGCGAACGTCGACGTGGACCGGGTACCGAGGTAGGTCACGGAATAATCCGGCGTCTGGCTCCTGGCAGCGCTGAGCTTTAAACCCCCGCGGTGATTGCTGATGATGGGCAGCAGGTGCGCAGGAGCCGACGCCCTCTCCGGTCGGAGGCGTGCCTGGCGGAAAACAGCCGGAACCTAGGGAAAAGGGAAAAAGCTTGGCAGGCCCCCTAACCCGAACCCCCACATAATGCCTCTCATAGCAAATGTGTACAGCGCGAGCTGAAAATGCATTTACAGCACTAAAAAACCAAACTTTTATAACAGCTAAACCAAACGTTTCCAATGTAAATTTCCACCTTTATATAGTGTAGAAAGGCATCCTGAAGCCTGGAAAGTCATTAATTTGATTGTCCAGTATTCCCTTCATGAGATATTGCAACACTTAGAAAAAGTGTACAGCGCCAGCAGACAATGAATTTTCAGCACTAAAAAAACGAAACTTCATTAACAGCTAAACCAAACGTTTCCAATGTAAATTTCCACATTTATAGAGTGTAAAAAGGCATCCTGAAGCCTGGGAAGTCATTAATTTGATTGTCCAGTATTTCCCTTATGAGATAATGCCTCACATAGCAAATGTGTACAGTGCGAGCTGAAAATGCATTTTCAGCACTAAAAAACCAAACTTTTATAACAGCTAAACCAAACGTTTCCAATGTAAATTTCCACCTTTATATAGTGTAAAAAGACATCCTGAAGCCTGGGCAGTCATTAATTTGATTGTCCAGTATTTCCCTTATGAGATAATGCCTCACATAGCAAATGTGTACAGCGCGAGCTGAAAATGCATTTACAGCACTAAAAAAACAAACTTTTATAACAGCTAAACTAAACGTTTCCAATGTAAATTTCCACCTTTATATAGTGTAAAAAGACATCCTGAAGCCTGGGCAGTCATTAATTTGATTGTCCAATATTTCCCTTATGAGATAATGCCTCTCATAGCAAATGTGTACAGCGCGAGCTGAAAATGCATTTACAGCACTAAAAAAACAAACTTTTATAACAGCTAAACCAAACGTTTCCAATGTAAATTTCCACCTTTATATAGTGTAGAAAGGCATCCTGAAGCCTGGAAAGTCATTAATTTGATTGTCCAGTATTTCCTTCATGAGATATTGCAACACTTAGAAAAAGTGTACAGCGCCAGCAGACAATGAATTTTCAGCACTAAAAAAACGAAACTTCATTAACAGCTAAACCAAACGTTTCCAATGTAAATTTCCACATTTAGAGAGTGTAAAAAGGCATCCTGAAGCCTGGGAAGTCATTAATTTGATTGTCCAGTATTTCCCTTATGAGATAATGCCTCACATAGCAAATGTGTACAGTGCGAGCTGAAAATGCATTTTCAGCACTAAAAAAACAAACTTTTATAACAGCTAAACTAAACGTTTCCAATGTAAATTTCCACCTTTATATAGTGTAAAAAGACATCCTGAAGCCTGGGCAGTCATTAATTTGATTGTCCAATATTTCCCTTATGAGATAATGCCTCTCATAGCAAATGTGTACAGCGCGAGCTGAAAATGCATTTACAGCACTAAAAAAACAAACTTTTATAACAGCTAAACTAAACGTTTCCAATGTAAATTTCCACCTTTATATAGTGTAAAAAGACATCCTGAAGCCTGGGCAGTCATTAATTTGATTGTCCAATATTTCCCTTATGAGATAATGCCTCTCATAGCAAATGTGTACAGCGCGAGCTGAAAATGCATTTACAGCACTAAAAAACCAAACTTTTATAACAGCTAAACCAAACGTTTCCAATGTAAATTTCCACCTTTATATAGTGTAGAAAGGCATCCTGAAGCCTGGAAAGTCATTAATTTGATTGTCCAGTATTTCCTTCATGAGATATTGCAACACTTAGAAAAGGTGTACAGCGCCAGCAGACAATGAATTTTCAGCACTAAAAAAACGAAACTTCATTAACAGCTAAACCAAACGTTTCCAATGTAAATTTCCACATTTATAGAGTGTAAAAATGCATCCTGAAGCCTGGGAAGTCATTAATTTGATTGTCCAGTATTTCCCTTATGAGATAATGCCTCACATAGCAAATGTGTACAGTGCGAGCTGAAAATGCATTTTCAGCACTAAAAAACCAAACTTTTATAACAGCTAAACCAAACGTTTCCAATGTAAATTTCCACCTTTATATAGTGTAGAAAGGCATCCTGAAGCCTGGAAAGTCATTAATTTGATTGTCCAGTATTTCCTTCATGAGATATTGCAACACTTAGAAAAAGTGTACAGCGCCAGCAGACAATGAATTTCCAGCACTAAAAAAACGAAACTTCATTAACAGCTAAACTAAACGTTTCCAATGTAAATTTCCACCTTTATATAGTGTAAAAAGACATCCTGAAGCCTGGGCAGTCATTAATTTGATTGTCCAATATTTCCCTTATGAGATAATGCCTCTCATAGCAAATGTGTACAGCGCGAGCTGAAAATGCATTTACAGCACTAAAAAACCAAACTTTTATAACAGCTAAACCAAACGTTTCCAATGTAAATTTCCACCTTTATATAGTGTAGAGAGGCATCCTGAAGCCTGGAAAGTCATTAATTTGATTGTCCAGTATTTCCTTCATGAGATATTGCAACACTTAGAAAAAGTGTACAGCGCCAGCAGACAATGAATTTTCAGCACTAAAAAAACGAAACTTCATTAACAGCTAAACCAAACGTTTCCAATGTAAATTTCCACATTTATAGAGTGTAAAAAGGCATCCTGAAGCCTGGGAAGTAATTAATTTGATTGTCCAGTATTTCCCTTATGAGATAATGCCTCACATAGCAAATGTGTACAGTGCGAGCTGAAAATGCATTTTCAGCACTAAAAAACCAAACTTTTATAACAGCTAAACCAAACGTTTCCAATGTAAATTTCCACCTTTATATAGTGTAAAAAGACATCCTGAAGCCTGGGCAGTCATTAATTTGATTGTCCAGTATTTCCCTTATGAGATAATGCCTCACATAGCAAATGTGTACAGCGCGAGCTGAAAATGCATTTACAGCACTAAAAACCGAAACTTTTATAACAGCTAAACCAAACGTTTCCAATGTAAATTTCCACCTTTATATAGTGTAGAAAGGCATCCTGAAGCCTGGAAGGTCATTAATTTGATTGTCCAGTATTTCCTTCATGAGATATTGCAACACTTAGAAAAGGTGTACAGCGCCAGCAGACAATGAATTTTCAGCACTAAAAAATCGAAACTTCATTAACAGCTAAACCAAACGTTTCCAATGTAAATTTCCACCTTTATATAGTGTAGAAAGGCATCCTGAAGCCTGGAAAGTCATTAATTTGATTGTCCAGTATTTCCTTCATGAGATATTGCAACACTTAGAAAAGGTGTACAGCGCCAGCAGACAATGAATTTTCAGCACTAAAAAAACGAAACTTCATTAACAGCTAAACCAAACGTTTCCAATGTAAATTTCCACATTTATAGAGTGTAAAAAGGCATCCTGAAGCCTGGGAAGTCATTAATTTGATTGTCCAGTATTTCCCTTATGAGATAATGCCTCACATAGCAAATGTGTACAGTTCGAGCTGAAAATGCATTTACAGCACTAAAAAACCAAACTTTTATAACAGCTAAACCAAACGTTTCCAATGTAAATTTCCACCTTTATATAGTGTAGAAAGGCATCCTGAAGCCTGGAAAGTCATTGATTTGATTGTCCAGTATTTCCTTCATGAGATATTGCAACACTTAGAAAAAGTGTACAGCGCCAGCAGACAATGAATTTTCAGCACTAAAAAAACGAAACTTCATTAACAGCTAAACTAAACGTTTCCAATGTAAATTTCCACCTTTATATAGAGTAAAAAGACATCCTGAAGCCTGGGCAGCCATTAATTTGATTGTCCAATATTTCCCTTATGAGATAATGCCTCTCATAGCAAATGTGTACAGCGCGAGCTGAAAATGCATTTACAGCACTAAAAAACCAAACTTTTATAACAGCTAAACCAAACGTTTCCAATGTAAATTTCCACATTTATAGAGTGTAAAAAGGCACCCTGAAGCCTGGGAAGTCATTAATTTGATTGTCCAGTATTTCCCTTATGAGATAATGCCTCACATAGCAAATGTGTACAGCGCGAGCTGAAAATGCATTTACAGCACTAAAAAACCAAACTTTTATAACAGCTAAACCAAACGTTTCCAATGTAAATTTCCACCTTTATATAGTGTAGAAAGGCATCCTGAAGCCTGGAAAGTGATTAATTTGATTGTCCAGTATTTCCTTCATGAGATATTGCAACACTTAGAAAAAGTGTACAGCGCCAGCAGACAATGAATTTTCAGCACTAAAAAACCGAAACTTCATTAACAGCTAAACTAAACGTTTCCAATGTAAATTTCCACCTTTATATAGTGTAAAAAGACATCCTGAAGCCTGGGCAGTCATTAATTTGATTGTCCAATATTTCCCTTATGAGATAATGCCTCTCATAGCAAATGTGTACAGCGCGAGCTGAAAATGCATTTACAGCACTAAAAAACCAAACTTTTATAACAGCTAAACCAAACGTTTCCAATGTAAATTTCCACCTTTATATAGTGTAGAAAGGCATCCTGAAGCCTGGAAAGTCATTAATTTGATTGTCCAGTATTTCCTTCATGAGATATTGCAACACTTAGAAAAAGTGTACAGCGCCAGCAGACAATGAATTTCCAGCACTAAAAAAACGAAACTTCATTAACAGCTAAACTAAACGTTTCCAATGTAAATTTCCACCTTTATATAGTGTAAAAAGACATCCTGAAGCCTGGGCAGTCATTAATTTGATTGTCCAATATTTCCCTTATGAGATAATGCCTCTCATAGCAAATGTGTACAGCGCGAGCTGAAAATGCATTTACAGCACTAAAAAACCAAACTTTTATAACAGCTAAACCAAACGTTTCCAATGTAAATTTCCACCTTTATATAGTGTAGAAAGGCATCCTGAAGCCTGGAAAGTCATTAATTTGATTGTCCAGTATTTCCTTCATGAGATATTGCAACACTTAGAAAAAGTGTACAGCGCCAGCAGACAATGAATTTTCAGCACTAAAAAAACGAAACTTCATTAACAGCTAAACCAAACGTTTCCAATGTAAATTTCCACATTTATAGAGTGTAAAAAGGCATCCTGAAGCCTGGGAAGTAATTAATTTGATTGTCCAGTATTTCCCTTATGAGATAATGCCTCACATAGCAAATGTGTACAGTGCGAGCTGAAAATGCATTTTCAGCACTAAAAAACCAAACTTTTATAACAGCTAAACCAAACGTTTCCAATGTAAATTTCCACCTTTATATAGTGTAAAAAGACATCCTGAAGCCTGGGCAGTCATTAATTTGATTGTCCAGTATTTCCCTTATGAGATAATGCCTCACATAGCAAATGTGTACAGCGCGAGCTGAAAATGCATTTACAGCACTAAAAACCCAAACTTTTATAACAGCTAAACCAAACGTTTCCAATGTAAATTTCCACCTTTATATAGTGTAGAAAGGCATCCTGAAGCCTGGAAGGTCATTAATTTGATTGTCCAGTATTTCCTTCATGAGATATTGCAACACTTAGAAAAGGTGTACAGCGCCAGCAGACAATGAATTTTCAGCACTAAAAAATCGAAACTTCATTAACAGCTAAACCAAACGTTTCCAATGTAAATTTCCACCTTTATATAGTGTAGAAAGGCATCCTGAAGCCTGGAAAGTCATTAATTTGATTGTCCAGTATTTCCTTCATGAGATATTGCAACACTTAGAAAAGGTGTACAGCGCCAGCAGACAATGAATTTTCAGCACTAAAAAAACGAAACTTCATTAACAGCTAAACCAAACGTTTCCAATGTAAATTTCCACATTTATAGAGTGTAAAAAGGCATCCTGAAGCCTGGGAAGTCATTAATTTGATTGTCCAGTATTTCCCTTATGAGATAATGCCTCACATAGCAAATGTGTACAGTTCGAGCTGAAAATGCATTTACAGCACTAAAAAACCAAACTTTTATAACAGCTAAACCAAACGTTTCCAATGTAAATTTCCACCTTTATATAGTGTAGAAAGGCATCCTGAAGCCTGGAAAGTCATTGATTTGATTGTCCAGTATTTCCTTCATGAGATATTGCAACACTTAGAAAAAGTGTACAGCGCCAGCAGACAATGAATTTTCAGCACTAAAAAAACGAAACTTCATTAACAGCTAAACTAAACGTTTCCAATGTAAATTTCCACCTTTATATAGAGTAAAAAGACATCCTGAAGCCTGGGCAGCCATTAATTTGATTGTCCAATATTTCCCTTATGAGATAATGCCTCTCATAGCAAATGTGTACAGCGCGAGCTGAAAATGCATTTACAGCACTAAAAAACCAAACTTTTATAACAGCTAAACCAAACGTTTCCAATGTAAATTTCCACATTTATAGAGTGTAAAAAGGCATCCTGAAGCCTGGGAAGTCATTAATTTGATTGTCCAGTATTTCCCTTATGAGATAATGCCTCACATAGCAAATGTGTACAGCGCGAGCTGAAAATGCATTTACAGCACTAAAAAACCAAACTTTTATAACAGCTAAACCAAACGTTTCCAATGTAAATTTCCACCTTTATATAGTGTAGAAAGGCATCCTGAAGCCTGGAAAGTGATTAATTTGATTGTCCAGTATTTCCTTCATGAGATATTGTAACACTTAGAAAAAGTGTACAGCGCCAGCAGACAATGAATTTTCAGCACTAAAAAACCGAAACTTCATTAACAGCTAAACTAAACGTTTCCAATGTAAATTTCCACCTTTATATAGTGTAAAAAGACATCCTGAAGCCTGGGCAGTCATTAATTTTATTGTCCAATATTTCCCTTATGAGATAATGCCTCTCATAGCAAATGTGTACAGCGCGAGCTGAAAATGCATTTACAGCACTAAAAAACCAAACTTTTATAACAGCTAAACCAAACGTTTCCAATGTAAATTTCCACCTTTATATAGTGTAGAAAGGCATCCTGAAGCCTGGAAAGTCATTAATTTGATTGTCCAGTATTTCCTTCATGAGATATTGCAACACTTAGAAAAAGTGTACAGCGCCAGCAGACAATGAATTTCCAGCACTAAAAAAACGAAACTTCATTAACAGCTAAACTAAACGTTTCCAATGTAAATTTCCACCTTTATATAGTGTAAAAAGACATCCTGAAGCCTGGGCAGTCATTAATTTGATTGTCCAATATTTCCCTTATGAGATAATGCCTCTCATAGCAAATGTGTACAGCGCGAGCTGAAAATGCATTTACAGCACTAAAAAACCAAACTTTTATAACAGCTAAACCAAACGTTTCCAATGTAAATTTCCACCTTTATATAGTGTAGAAAGGCATCCTGAAGCCTGGAAAGTCATTAATTTGATTGTCCAGTATTTCCTTCATGAGATATTGCAACACTTAGAAAAAGTGTACAGCGCCAGCAGACAATGAATTTTCAGCACTAAAAAAACGAAACTTCATTAACAGCTAAACCAAACGTTTCCAATGTAAATTTCCACATTTATAGAGTGTAAAAAGGCATCCTGAAGCCTGGGAAGTCATTAATTTGATTGTCCAGTATTTCCCTTATGAGATAATGCCTCACATAGCAAATGTGTACAGTGCGAGCTGAAAATGCATTTTCAGCACTAAAAAACCAAACTTTTATAACAGCTAAACCAAACGTTTCCAATGTAAATTTCCACCTTTATATAGTGTAAAAAGACATCCTGAAGCCTGGGCAGTCATTAATTTGATTGTCCAGTATTTCCCTTATGAGATAATGCCTCACATAGCAAATGTGTACAGCGCGAGCTGAAAATGCATTTACAGCACTAAAAAAACAAACTTTTATAACAGCTAAACTAAACGTTTCCAATGTAAATTTCCACCTTTATATAGTGTAAAAAGACATCCTGAAGCCTGGGCAGTCATTAATTTGATTGTCCAATATTTCCCTTATGAGATAATGCCTCTCATAGCAAATGTGTACAGCGCGAGCTGAAAATGCATTTACAGCACTAAAAAACCAAACTTTTATAACAGCTAAACCAAACGTTTCCAATGTAAATTTCCACCTTTATATAGTGTAGAAAGGCATCCTGAAGCCTGGAAAGTCATTAATTTGATTGTCCAGTATTTCCTTCATGAGATATTGCAACACTTAGAAAAAGTGTACAGCGCCAGCAGACAATGAATTTTCAGCACTAAAAAAACGAAACTTCATTAACAGCTAAACCAAACGTTTCCAATGTAAATTTCCACATTTATAGAGTGTAAAAAGGCATCCTAAAGCCTGGGAAGTCATTAATTTGATTGTCCAGTATTTCCCTTATGAGATAATGCCTCACATAGCAAATGTGTACAGTGCGAGCTGAAAATGCATTTTCAGCACTAAAAAAACAAACTTTTATAACAGCTAAACTAAACGTTTCCAATGTAAATTTCCACCTTTATATAGTGTAAAAAGACATCCTGAAGCCTGGGCAGTCATTAATTTGATTGTCCAATATTTCCCTTATGAGATAATGCCTCTCATAGCAAATGTGTACAGCGCGAGCTGAAAATGCATTTACAGCACTAAAAAAACAAACTTTTATAACAGCTAAACTAAACGTTTCCAATGTAAATTTCCACCTTTATATAGTGTAAAAAGACATCCTGAAGCCTGGGCAGTCATTAATTTGATTGTCCAATATTTCCCTTATGAGATAATGCCTCTCATAGCAAATGTGTTCAGCGCGAGCTGAAAATGCATTTACAGCACTAAAAACCCAAACTTTTATAACAGCTAAACCAAACGTTTCCAATGTAAATTTCCACCTTTATATAGTGTAGAAAGGCATCCTGAAGCCTGGAAAGTCATTAATTTGATTGTCCAGTATTTCCTTCATGAGATATTGCAACACTTAGAAAAGGTGTACAGCGCCAGCAGACAATGAATTTTCAGCACTAAAAAAACGAAACTTCATTAACAGCTAAACCAAACGTTTCCAATGTAAATTTCCACATTTATAGAGTGTAAAAATGCATCCTGAAGCCTGGGAAGTCATTAATTTGATTGTCCAGTATTTCCCTTATGAGATAATGCCTCACATAGCAAATGTGTACAGTGCAAGCTGAAAATGCATTTTCAGCACTAAAAAACCAAACTTTTATAACAGCTAAACCAAACGTTTCCAATGTAAATTTCCACCTTTATATAGTGTAAAAAGACATCCTGAAGCCTGGGCAGTCATTAATTTGATTGTCCAATATTTCCCTTATGAGATAATGCCTCTCATAGCAAATGTGTACAGCGCGAGCTGAAAATGCATTTACAGCACTAAAAAACCAAACTTTTATAACAGCTAAACCAAACGTTTCCAATGTAAATTTCCACCTTTATATAGTGTAGAAAGGCATCCTGAAGCCTGGAAAGTCATTAATTTGATTGTCCAGTATTTCCTTCATGAGATATTGCAACACTTAGAAAAAGTGTACAGCGCCAGTAGACAATGAATTTTCAGCACTAAAAAAACGAAACTTCATTAACAGCTAAACTAAACGTTTCCAATGTAAATTTCCACCTTTATATAGTGTAAAAAGACATCCTGAAGCCTGGGCAGTCATTAATTTGATTGTCCAATATTTCCCTTATGAGATAATGCCTCTCATAGCAAATGTGTACAGCGCGAGCTGAAAATGCATTTACAGCACTAAAAAACCAAACTTTTATAACAGCTAAACCAAACGTTTCCAATGTAAATTTCCACCTTTATATAGTGTAGAAAGGCATCCTGGAGCCTGGAAAGTCATTAATTTGATTGTCCAGTATTTCCTTCATGAGATATTGCAACACTTAGAAAAAGTGTACAGCGCCAGCAGACAATGAATTTTCAGCACTAAAAAAACCAAACTTTTATAATAGCTAAACCAAACGTTTCCAATGTAAATTTCCACCTTTATATAGTGTAAAAAGACATCCTGAAGCCTGGGCAGTCATTAATTTGATTGTCCAGTATTTCCCTTATGAGATAATGCCTCACATAGCAAATGTGTACAGCGCGAGCTGAAAATGCATTTACAGCACTAAAAAAACAAACTTTTATAACAGCTAAACCAAACGTTTCCAATGTAAATTTCCACCTTTATATAGTGTAGAAAGGCATCCTGAAGCCTGGAAAGTCATTAATTTGATTGTCCAGTATTTCCTACATGAGATATTGCAAAACTTAGAAAAAGTGTACAGCGCCAGCAGACAATGAATTTTCAGCACTAAAAAAACGAAACTTCATTAACAGCTAAACCAAACGTTTCCAATGTAAATTTCCACATTTATAGATAGAGTGTAAAAAGGCATCCTGAAGCCTGGGAAGTCATTAATTTGATTGTCCAGTATTTCCCTTATGAGATAATGCCTCACATAGCAAATGTGTACAGCGCGAGCTGAAAATGCATTTACAGCACTAAAAAACCAAACTTTTATAACAGCTAAACCAAACGTTTCCAATGTAAATTTCCACCTTTATATAGTGTAGAAAGGCATCCTGAAGCCTGGAAAGTGATTAATTTGATTGTCCAGTATTTCCTTCATGAGATATTGCAACACTTAGAAAAAGTGTACAGCGCCAGCAGACAATGAATTTTCAGCACTAAAAAACCGAAACTTCATTAACAGCTAAACTAAACGTTTCCAATGTAAATTTCCACCTTTATATAGTGTAAAAAGACATCCTGAAGCCTGGGCAGTCATTAATTTGATTGTCCAATATTTCCCTTATGAGATAATGCCTCTCATAGCAAATGTGTACAGCGCGAGCTGAAAATGCATTTACAGCACTAAAAAACCAAACTTTTATAACAGCTAAACCAAACGTTTCCAATGTAAATTTCGACCTTTATATAGTGTAGAAAGGCATCCTGAAGCCTGGAAAGTCATTAATTTGATTGTCCAGTATTTCCTTCATGAGATATTGCAACACTTAGAAAAAGTGTACAGCGCCAGCAGACAATGAATTTCCAGCACTAAAAAAACGAAACTTCATTAACAGCTAAACTAAACGTTTCCAATGTAAATTTCCACCTTTATATAGTGTAAAAAGACATCCTGAAGCCTGGGCAGTCATTAATTTGATTGTCCAATATTTCCCTTATGAGATAATGCCTCTCATAGCAAATGTGTACAGCGCGAGCTGAAAATGCATTTACAGCACTAAAAAACCAAACTTTTATAACAGCTAAACTAAACGTTTCCAATGTAAATTTCCACCTTTATATAGTGTAGAAAGGCATCCTGAAGCCTGGAAAGTCATTAATTTGATTGTCCAGTATTTCCTTCATGAGATATTGCAACACTTAGAAAAAGTGTACAGCGCCAGCAGACAATGAATTTTCAGCACTAAAAAAACGAAACTTCATTAACAGCTAAACCAAACGTTTCCAATGTAAATTTCCACATTTATAGAGTGTAAAAAGGCATCCTGAAGCCTGGGAAGTCATTAATTTGATTGTCCAGTATTTCCCTTATGAGATAATGCCTCACATAGCAAATGTGTACAGTGCGAGCTGAAAATGCATTTTCAGCACTAAAAAACCAAACTTTTATAACAGCTAAACCAAACGTTTCCAATGTAAATTTCCACCTTTATATAGTGTAAAAAGACATCCTGAAGCCTGGGCAGTCATTAATTTGATTGTCCAGTATTTCCCTTATGAGATAATGCCTCACATAGCAAATGTGTACAGCGCGAGCTGAAAATGCATTTACAGCACTAAAAAAACAAAACTTTTATAACAGCTAAACTAAACGTTTCCAATGTAAATTTCCACCTTTATATAGTGTAAAAAGACATCCTGAAGCCTGGGCAGTCATTAATTTGATTGTCCAATATTTCCCTTATGAGATAATGCCTCTCATAGCAAATGTGTACAGCGCGAGCTGAAAATGCATTTACAGCACTAAAAACCCAAACTTTTATAACAGCTAAACCAAACGTTTCCAATGTAAATTTCCACCTTTATATAGTGTAGAAAGGCATCCTGAAGCCTGGAAAGTCATTAATTTGATTGTCCAGTATTTCCTTCATGAGATATTGCAACTCTTAGAAAAGGTGTACAGCGCCAGCAGACAATGAATTTTCAGCACTAAAAAATCGAAACTTCATTAACAGCTAAACCAAACGTTTCCAATGTAAATTTCCACCTTTATATAGTGTAGAAAGGCATCCTGAAGCCTGGAAAGTCATTAATTTGATTGTCCAGTATTTCCTTCATGAGATATTGCAACACTTAGAAAAGGTGTACAGCGCCAGCAGACAATGAATTTTCAGCACTAAAAAAACGAAACTTCATTAACAGCTAAACCAAACGTTTCCAATGTAAATTTCCACATTTATAGAGTGTAAAAAGGCATCCTGAAGCCTGGGAAGTCATTAATTTGATTGTCCAGTATTTCCCTTATGAGATAATGCCTCACATAGCAAATGTGTACAGTTCGAGCTGAAAATGCATTTACAGCACTAAAAAACCAAACTTTTATAACAGCTAAACCAAACGTTTCCAATGTAAATTTCCACCTTTATATAGTGTAGAAAGGCATCCTGAAGCCTGGAAAGTCATTGATTTGATTGTCCAGTATTTCCTTCATGAGATATTGCAACACTTAGAAAAAGTGTACAGCGCCAGCAGACAATGAATTTTCAGCACTAAAAAAACGAAACTTCATTAACAGCTAAACTAAACGTTTCCAATGTAAATTTCCACCTTTATATAGAGTAAAAAGACATCCTGAAGCCTGGGCAGCCATTTATTTGATTGTCCAATATTTCCCTTATGAGATAATGCCTCTCATAGCAAATGTGTACAGCGCGAGCTGAAAATGCATTTACAGCACTAAAAAAACAAACTTTTATAACAGCTAAACCAAACGTTTCCAATGTAAATTTCCACCTTTATATAGTGTAGAAAGGCACCCTGAAGCCTGGAAAGTCATTAATTTGATTGTCCAGTATTTCCTTCATGAGATATTGCAACACTTAGAAAAAGTGTACAGCGCCAGCAGACAATGAATTTTCAGCACTAAAAAAACGAAACTTCATTAACAGCTAAACCAAACGTTTCCAATGTAAATTTCCACATTTATAGAGTGTAAAAAGGCATCCTGAAGCCTGGGAAGTCATTAATTTGATTGTCCAGTATTTCCCTTATGAGATAATGCCTCACATAGCAAATGTGTACAGTTCGAGCTGAAAATGCATTTTCAGCACTAAAAAACCAAACTTTTATAACAGCTAAACCAAACGTTTCCAATGTAAATTTCCACCTTTATATAGTGTAAAAAGACATCCTGAAGCCTGGGCAGTCATTAATTCGATTGTCCAATATTTCCTTTATGAGATAATGCCTCTCATAGGCAAATGTGTACAGCGCGAGCTGAAAATGCATTTACAGCACTAAAAAACCAAACTTTTATAACAGCTAAACCAAACTTTCCAATGTAAATTTCCACCTTTATATAGTGTAAAAAGGCATCCTGAAGCCTGGGAAGTCATTAATTTGATTGTCCAGTATTTCCCTTATGAGATAATGCCTCACATAGCAAATGTGTACAGTGCGAGCTGAAAATGCATTTTCAGCACTAAAAAAACAAACTTTTATAACAGCGAAACCAAACGTTTCCAATGTAAATTTCCACCTTTATATAGTGTAAAAAGACATCCTGAAGCCTGGGCAGTCATTAATTTGATTGTCCAAAATTTCCCTTATGAGATAATGCCTCTCATAGCAAATGTGTACAGCGCGAGCTGAAAATGCATTTACAGCACTAAAAAACCAAACTTTTATAACAGCTAAACCAAACGTTTCCAATGTAAATTTCCACCTTTATATAGTGTAGAAAGGCATCCTGAAGCCTGGAAAGTCATTAATTTGATTGTCCAGTATTTCCTTCATGAGATATTGCAACACTTAGAAAAAGTGTACAGCGCCAGCAGACAATGAATTTTCAGCACTAAAAAAACGAAACTTCATTAACAGCTAAACCAAACGTTTCCAATGTAAATTTCCACATTTATAGAGTGTAAAAAGGCATCCTGAAGCCTGGGAAGTCATTAATTTGATTGTCCAGTATTTCCCTTATGAGATAATGCCTCACATAGCAAATGTGTACAGTGCGAGCTGAAAATGCATTTTCAGCACTAAAAAACCAAACTTTTATAACAGCTAAACCAAACGTTTCCAATGTAAATTTCCACCTTTATATAGTGTAAAAAGACATCCTGAAGCCCGGGCAGTCATTAATTTGATTGTCCAGTATTTCCCTTATGAGATAATGCCTCACATAGCAAATGTGTACAGCGCGAGCTGAAAATGCATTTACAGCACTAAAAAAACAAACTTTTATAACAGCTAAACTAAACGTTTCCAATGTAAATTTCCACCTTTATATAGTGTAAAAAGACATCCTGAAGCCTGGGCAGTCATTAATTTGATTGTCCAATATTTCCCTTATGAGATAATGCCTCTCATAGCAAATGTGTACAGCGCGAGCTGAAAATGCATTTACGGGACTAAAAACCCAAACTTTTATAACAGCTAAACCAAACGTTTCCAATGTAAATTTCCACCTTTATATAGTGTAGAAAGGCATCTTGAAGCCTGGAAAGTCATTAATTTGATTGTCCAGTATTTCCTTCATGAGATATTGCAACACTTAGAAAAGGTGTACAGCGCCAGCAGACAATGAATTTTCAGCACTAAAAAACGAAACTTCATTAACAGCTAAACCAAACGTTTCCAATGTAAATTTCCACATTTATAGAGTGTAAAAAGGCATCCTGAAGCCTGGGAAGTCATTAATTTGATTGTCCAGTATTTCCCTTATGAGATAATGCCTCACATAGCAAATGTGTACAGTGCGAGCTGAAAATGCATTTTCAGCACTAAAAAACCAAACTTTTATAACAGCTAAACCAAACGTTTCCAATGTAAATTTCCACCTATATATAGTGTAAAAAGACATCCTGAAGCCTGGGCAGTCATTAATTCGATTGTCCAATATTTCCTTTATGAGATAATGCCTCTCATAGCAAATGTGTACAGCGCGAGCTGAAAATGCATTAACAGCACTAAAAAACCAAACTTTTATAACAGCTAAACCAAACGTTTCCAATGTAAATTTTCACCTTTATATAGTGTAAAAAGGCATCCTGAAGCCTGGAAAGTCATTAATTTGATTGTCCAGTATTTCCTTCATGAGATAATGCCTCACATAGCAAATGTGTACAGTGCGAGCTGAAAATGCATTTTCAGCACTAAAAAACCAAACTTTTATAACAGCTAAACCAAACGTTTCCAATGTAAATTCCACCTTTATATAGTGTAAAAAGACATCCTGAAGCCTGGGCAGTCATTAATTTGATTGTCCAATATTTCCCTTATGAGATAATGCCTCTCATAGCAAATGTGTACAGCGCGAGCTGAAAATGCATTTTCAGCACTAAAAAACCAAACTTTTATAACAGCTAAACCAAACGTTTCCAATGTAAATTTCCACCTTTATATAGTGTAGAAAGGCATCTTGAATCCTGGAAAGTCATTAATTTGATTGTCCAGTATTTCCTTCATGAGATATTGCAACACTTAGAAAAAGTGTACAGCTCCAGCAGACAATGAATTTTCAGCACTAAAAAACCGAAACTTCATTAACAGCTAAACTAAACGTTTCCAATGTAAATTTCCACCTTTATATAGTGTAAAAAGACATCCTGAAGCCTGGGCAGCCATTAATTTGATTGTCCAATATTTCCCTTATGAGATAATGCCTCTCATAGCAAATGTGTACAGCGCGAGCTGAAAATGCATTTACAGCACTAAAAAACCAAACTTTTATAACAGCTAAACCAAACGTTTCCAATGTAAATTTCCACCTTTATATAGTGTAAAAAGACATCCTGAAGCCTCGGCAGTCATTAATTTGATTGTCCAGTATTTCCCTTATGAGATAATGCCTCACATAGCAAATGTGTACAGCGCGAGCTGAAAATGCATTTACAGCACTAAAAAAACAAACTTTTATAACAGCTAAACTAAACGTTTCCAATGTAAATTTCCACCTTTATATAGTGTAAAAAGACATCCTGAAGCCTGGGCAGCCATTAATTTGATTGTCCAATATTTCCCTTATGAGATAATGCCTCTCATAGCAAATGTGTACAGCGCGAGCTGAAAATGCATTTACAGCACTAAAAAAACAAACTTTTATAACAGCTAAACCAAACGTTTCCAATGTAAATTTCCACCTTTATATAGTGTAGAAAGGCATCCTGAAGCCTGGAAAGTCATTAATTTGATTGTCCAGTATTTCCTTCATGAGATATTGCAACACTTAGAAAAAGTGTACAGCGCCAGCAGACAATGAATTTTCAGCACTAAAAAAACGAAACTTCATTAACAGCTAAACCAAACGTTTCCAATGTAAATTTCCACATTTATAGAGTGTAAAAAGGCATCCTGAAGCCTGGGAAGTCATTAATTTGATTGTCCAGTATTTCCCTTATGAGATAATGCCTCACATAGCAAATGTGTACAGTGCGAGCTGAAAATGCATTTTCAGCACTAAAAAACCAAACTTTTATAACAGCTAAACCAAACGTTTCCAATGTAAATTTCCACCTTTATATAGTGTAAAAAGACATCCTGAAGCCTGGGCAGTCATTAATTTGATTGTCCAGTATTTCCCTTATGAGATAATGCCTCACATAGCAAATGTGTACAGTGCGAGCTGAAAATGCATTTTCAGCACTAAAAAACCAAACTTTTATAACAGCTAAACCAAACGTTTCCAATGTAAATTTCCACCTATATATAGTGTAAAAAGACATCCTGAAGCCTGGGCAGTCATTAATTCGATTGTCCAATATTTCCTTTATGAGATAATGCCTCTCATAGCAAATGTGTACAGCGCGAGCTGAAAATGCATTAACAGCACTAAAAAACCAAACTTTTATAACAGCTAAACCAAACGTTTCCAATGTAAATTTTCACCTTTATATAGTGTAAAAAGGCATCCTGAAGCCTGGAAAGTCATTAATTTGATTGTCCAGTATTTCCTTCATGAGATAATGCCTCACATAGCAAATGTGTACAGTGCGAGCTGAAAATGCATTTTCAGCACTAAAAAACCAAACTTTTATAACAGCTAAACCAAACGTTTCCAATGTAAATTCCACCTTTATATCGTGTAAAAAGACATCCTGAAGCCTGGGCAGTCATTAATTTGATTGTCCAATATTTCCCTTATGAGATAATGCCTCTCATAGCAAATGTGTACAGCGCGAGCTGAAAATGCATTTACAGCACTAAAAAACCAAACTTTTATAACAGCTAAACCAAACGTTTCCAATGTAAATTTCCACCTTTATATAGTGTAGAAAGGCATCCTGAAGCCTGGAAAGTCATTAATTTGATTGTCCAGTATTTCCTTCATAAGATATTGCAACACTTAGAAAAAGTGTACAGCGCCAGGAGACAATGAATTTTCAGCACTAAAAAACCGAAACTTCATTAACAGCTAAACTAAACGTTTCCAATGTAAATTTCCACCTTTATATAGTGTAAAAAGACATCCTGAAGCCTGGGCAGCCATTAATTTGATTGTCCAATATTTTCCTTATGAGATAATGCCTCTCATAGCAAATGTGTACAGCGCGAGCTGAAAATGCATTTACAGCACTAAAAAACCAAACTTTTATAACAGCTAAACCAAACGTTTCCAATGTAAATTTCCACCTTTATATAGTGTAAAAAGACATCCTGAAGCCTCGGCAGTCATTAATTTGATTGTCCAGTATTTCCCTTATGAGATAATGCCTCACATAGCAAATGTGTACAGCGCGAGCTGAAAATGCATTTACAGCACTAAAAAAACAAACTTTTATAACAGCTAAACTAAACGTTTCCAATGTAAATTTCCACCTTTATATAGTGTAAAAAGACATCCTGAAGCCTGGGCAGCCATTAATTTGATTGTCCAATATTTCCCTTATGAGATAATGCCTCTCATAGCAAATGTGTACAGCGCGAGCTGAAAATGCATTTACAGCACTAAAAAAACAAACTTTTATAACAGCTAAACCAAACGTTTCCAATGTAAATTTCCACCTTTATATAGTGTAGAAAGGCATCCTGAAGCCTGGAAAGTCATTAATTTGATT
The DNA here is from genome assembly GCF_059441095.1 of Idiotropiscis lumnitzeri. Classification (NCBI taxonomy): domain Eukaryota; kingdom Metazoa; phylum Chordata; class Actinopteri; order Syngnathiformes; family Syngnathidae; genus Idiotropiscis; species Idiotropiscis lumnitzeri. The sequence goes on along the minus strand of NW_028283601.1, from coordinate 510,207 downwards.
GTCCAGTATTTCCTTCATGAGATATTGCAACACTTAGAAAAAGTGTACAGCGCCAGCAGACAATGAATTTTCAGCACTAAAAAAACGAAACTTCATTAACAGCTAAACCAAACGTTTCCAATGTAAATTTCCACATTTATAGAGTGTAAAAAGGCATCCTGAAGCCTGGGAAGTCATTAATTTGATTGTCCAGTATTTCCCTTATGAGATAATGCCTCACATAGCAAATGTGTACAGTGCGAGCTGAAAATGCATTTTCAGCACTAAAAAACCAAACTTTTATAACAGCTAAACCAAACGTTTCCAATGTAAATTTCCACCTTTATATAGTGTAAAAAGACATCCTGAAGCCTGGGCAGTCATTAATTTGATTGTCCAGTATTTCCCTTATGAGATAATGCCTCACATAGCAAATGTGTACAGTGCGAGCTGAAAATGCATTTTCAGCACGAAAAAAACCAAACTTTTATAACAACTAAACCAAACGTTTCCAATGTAAATTTCCACCTTTATATAGTGTAAAAAGACATCCTGGAGCCTGGGCAGTCATTAATTTGATTGTCCAATATTTCCCTTATGAGATAATGCCTCTCATAGCAAATGTGTACAGCGCGAGCTGAAAATGCATTTACAGCACTAAAAAAACAAACTTTTATAACAGCTAAACCAAACGTTTCCAATGTACATTTCCACCTTTATATAGTGTAGAAAGGCATCCTGAAGCCTGGAAAGTCATTAATTTGATTGTCCAGTATTTCCTTCATGAGATATTGCAACACTTAGAAAAAGTGTACAGCGCCAGCAGACAATGAATTTTCAGCACTAAAAAAACCAAACTTCATTAACAGCTAAACTAAACGTTTCCAATGTAAATTTCCACCTTTATATAGTGTAAAAAGACATCCTGAAGCCTGGGCAGTCATTAATTTGATTGTCCAATATTTCCCTTATGAGATAATGCCTCTCATAGCAAATGTGTACAGCGCGAGCTGAAAATGCATTTACAGCACTAAAAAACCAAAGTTTTATAACAGCTAAACCAAACGTTTCCAATGTAAATTTCCACCTTTATATAGTGTAGAAAGGCATCCTGAAGCCTGGAAAGTCATTAATTTGATTGTCCAGTATTTCCTTCATGAGATATTGCAACACTTAGAAAAAGTGTACAGCGCCAGCAGACAATGAATTTTCAGCACTAAAAAAACGAAACTTCATTAACAGCTAAACCAAACGTTTCCAATGTAAATTTCCACATTTATAGAGTGTAAAAAGGCATCCTGAAGCCTGGGAAGTCATTAATTTGATTGTCCAGTATTTCCCTTATGAGATAATGCCTCACATAGCAAATGTGTACAGTGCGAGCTGAAAATGCATTTTCAGCACTAAAAAACCAAACTTTTATAACAGCTAAACCAAACGTTTCCAATGTAAATTTCCACCTTTATATAGTGTAAAAAGACATCCTGAAGCCTGGGCAGTCATTAATTTGATTGTCCAGTATTTCCCTTATGAGATAATGCCTCACATAGCAAATGTGTACAGCGCGAGCTGAAAATGCATTTACAGCACTAAAAAAACAAACTTTTATAACAGCTAAACTAAACGTTTCCAATGTAAATTTCCACCTTTATATAGTGTAAAAAGACATCCTGAAGCCTGGGCAGTCATTAATTTGATTGTCCAATATTTCGCTTATGAGATAATGCCTCTCATAGCAAATGTGTACAGCGCGAGCTGAAAATGCATTTACAGGACTAAAAACCCAAACTTTTATAACAGCTAAACCAAACGTTTCCAATGTAAATTTCCACCTTTATATAGTGTAGAAAGGCATCTTGAAGCCTGGAAAGTCATTAATTTGATTGTCCAGTATTTCCTTCATGAGATATTGCAACACTTAGAAAAGGTGTACAGCGCCAGCAGACAATGAATTTTCAGCACTAAAAAAACGAAACTTCATTAACAGCTAAACCAAACGTTTCCAATGTAAATTTCCACATTTATAGAGTGTAAAAAGGCATCCTGAAAGCCTGGGAAGTCATTAATTTGATTGTCCAGTATTTCCCTTATGAGATAATGCCTCACATAGCAAATGTGTACAGTGCGAGCTGAAAATGCATTTTCAGCACTAAAAAACCAAACTTTTATAACAGCTAAACCAAACGTTTCCAATGTAAATTTCCACCTTTATATAGTGTAAAAAGACATCCTGAAGCCTGGGCAGTCATTAATTCGATTGTCCAATATTTCCTTTATGAGATAATGCCTCTCATTGCAAATGTGTACAGCGCGAGCTGAAAATGCATTTACAGCACTAAAAAACCAAACTTTTATAACAGCTAAACCAAACGTTTCCAATGTAAATTTCCACCTTTATATAGTGTAAAAAGGCATCCTGAAGCCTGGAAAGTCATTAATTTGATTGTCCAGTATTTCCTTCATGAGATAATGCCTCACATAGCAAATGTGTACAGTGCGAGCTGAAAATGCATTTTCAGCACTAAAAAACCAAACTTTTATAACAGCTAAACCAAACGTTTCCAATGTAAATTCCACCTTTATATAGTGTAAAAAGACATCCTGAAGCCTGGGCAGTCATTAATTTGATTGTCCAATATTTCCCTTTTGAGATAATGCCTCTCATAGCATATGTGTACAGCGCGAGCTGAAAATGCATTTACAGCACTAAAAAACCAAACTTTTATAACAGCTAAACCAAACGTTTCCAATGTAAATTTCCACCTTTATATAGTGTAGAAAGGCATCCTGAAGCCTGGAAAGTCATTAATTTGATTGTCCAGTATTTCCTTCATGAGATATTGCAACACTTAGAAAAAGTGTACAGCGCCAGGAGACAATGAATTTTCAGCACTAAAAAACCGAAACTTCATTAACAGCTAAACTAAACGTTTCCAATGTAAATTTCCACCTTTATATAGTGTAAAAAGACATCCTGAAGCCTGGGCAGCCATTAATTTGATTGTCCAATATTTCCCTTATGAGATAATGCCTCTCATAGCAAATGTGTACAGCGCGAGCTGAAAATGCATTTACAGCACTAAAAAACCAAACTTTTATAACAGCTAAACCAAACGTTTCCAATGTAAATTTCCACCTTTATATAGTGTAAAAAGACATCCTGAAGCCTGGGCAGTCATTAATTTGATTGTCCAATATTTCCCTTATGAGATAATGCCTCTCATAGCAAATGTGTACAGCGCGAGCTGAAAATGCATTTACAGCACTAAAAAACCAAACTTTTATAACAGCTAAACTAAACGTTTCCAATGTAAATTTCTACCTTTATATAGTGTAGAAAGGCATCCTGAAGCCTGGAAAGTCATTAATTTGATTGTCCAGTATTTCCTTCATGAGATATTGCAACACTTAGAAAAAGTGTACAGGCCAGCAGACAATGAATTTTCAGCACTAAAAAAACGAAACTTCATTAACAGCTAAACTAAACGTTTCCAATGTAAATTTCCACCTTTATATAGTGTAAAAAGACATCCTGAAGCCTGGGCAGTCATTAATTTGATTGTCCAATATTTCCCTTATGAGATAATGCCTCTCATAGCAAATGTGTACAGCGCGAGCTGAAAATGCATTTACAGCACTAAAAAACCAAACTTTTATAACAGCTAAACCAAACGTTTCCAATGTAAATTTCCACCTTTATATAGTGTAAAAAGACATCCTGAAGCCTGGGCAGTCATTAATTTGATTGTCCAATATTTCCCTTATGAGATAATGCCTCTCATAGCAAATGTGTACAGCGCGAGCTGAAAATGCATTTACAGCACTAAAAAAACAAACTTTTATAACAGCTAAACCAAACGTTTCCAATGTAAATTTCCACCTTTATATAGTGTAGAAAGGCATCCTGAAGCCTGGAAAGTCATTAATTTGATTGTCCAGTATTTCCTTCATGAGATATTGCAACACTTAGAAAAAGTGTACAGCGCCAGCAGACAATGAATTTTCAGCACTAAAAAAACGAAACTTCATTAACAGCTAAACCAAACGTTTCCAATGTAAATTTCCACATTTATAGAGTGTAAAAAGGCATCCTGAAGCCTGGGAAGTAATTAATTTGATTGTCCAGTATTTCCCTTATGAGATAATGCCTCACATAGCAAATGTGTACAGTGCGAGCTGAAAATGCATTTTCAGCACTAAAAAACCAAACTTTTATAACAGCTAAACCAAACGTTTCCAATGTAAATTTCCACCTTTATATAGTGTAAAAAGACATCCTGAAGCCTGGGCAGTCATTAATTTGATTGTCCAGTATTTCCCTTATGAGATAATGCCTCACATAGCAAATGTGTACAGCGCGAGCTGAAAATGCATTTACAGCACTAAAAAAACAAACTTTTATAACAGCTAAACTAAACGTTTCCAATGTAAATTTCCACCTTTATATAGTGTAAAAAGACATCCTGAAGCCTGGGCAGTCATTAATTTGATTGTCCAATATTTCGCTTATGAGATAATGCCTCTCATAGCAAATGTGTACAGCGCGAGCTGAAAATGCATTTACAGGACTAAAAACCCAAACTTTTATAACAGCTAAACCAAACGTTTCCAATGTAAATTTCCACCTTTATATAGTGTAGAAAGGCATCTTGAAGCCTGGAAAGTCATTAATTTGATTGTCCAGTATTTCCTTCATGAGATATTGCAACACTTAGAAAAGGTGTACAGCGCCAGCAGACAATGAATTTTCAGCACTAAAAAAACGAAACTTCATTAACAGCTAAACCAAACGTTTCCAATGTAAATTTCCACATTTATAGAGTGTAAAAAGGCATCCTGAAAGCCTGGGAAGTCATTAATTTGATTGTCCAGTATTTCCCTTATGAGATAATGCCTCACATAGCAAATGTGTACAGTGCGAGCTGAAAATGCATTTTCAGCACTAAAAAACCAAACTTTTATAACAGCTAAACCAAACGTTTCCAATGTAAATTTCCACCTTTATATAGTGTAAAAAGACATCCTGAAGCCTGGGCAGTCATTAATTCGATTGTCCAATATTTCCTTTATGAGATAATGCCTCTCATAGCAAATGTGTACAGCGCGAGCTGAAAATGCATTTACAGCACTAAAAAACCAAACTTTTATAACAGCTAAACCAAACGTTTCCAATGTAAATTTCCACCTTTATATAGTGTAAAAAGGCATCCTGAAGCCTGGAAAGTCATTAATTTGATTGTCCAGTATTTCCTTCATGAGATAATGCCTCACATAGCAAATGTGTACAGTGCGAGCTGAAAATGCATTTTCAGCACTAAAAAACCAAACTTTTATAACAGCTAAACCAAACGTTTCCAATGTAAATTCCACCTTTATATAGTGTAAAAAGACATCCTGAAGCCTGGGCAGTCATTAATTTGATTGTCCAATATTTCCCTTTTGAGATAATGCCTCTCATAGCAAATGTGTACAGCGCGAGCTGAAAATGCATTTACAGCACTAAAAAACCAAACTTTTATAACAGCTAAACCAAACGTTTCCAATGTAAATTTCCACCTTTATATAGTGTAAAAAGGCATCCTGAAGCCTGGAAAGTCATTAATTTGATTGTCCAGTATTTCCTTCATGAGATAATGCCTCACATAGCAAATGTGTACAGTGCGAGCTGAAAATGCATTTTCAGCACAAAAAACCAAACTTTTATAACAGCTAAACCAAACGTTTCCAATGTAAATTCCACCTTTATATAGTGTAAAAAGACATCCTGAAGCCTGGGCAGTCATTAATTTGATTGTCCAGTATTTCCCTTATGAGATAATGCCTCACATAGCAAATGTGTACAGTGCGAGCTGAAAATGCATTTTCAGCACTAAAAAAAACAAACTTTTATAACAGCTAAACCAAACGTTTCCAATGTAAATTTCCACCTTTATATAGTGTAAAAAGACATCCTGAAGCCTGGGCAGTCATTAATTTGATTGTCCAATATTTCCCTTATGAGATAATGCCTCTCATAGCAAATGTGTACAGCGCGAGCTGAAAATGCATTTACAGCACTAAAAAACCAAACTTTTATAACAGCTAAACCAAACGTTTCCAATGTAAATTTCCACCTTTATATAGTGTAGAAAGGCATCCTGAAGCCTGGAAAGTCATTAATTTGATTGTCCAGTATTTCCTTCATGAGATATTGCAACACTTAGAAAAAGTGTACAGCGCCAGCAGACAATGAATTTTCAGCACTAAAAAAAACGAAACTTCATTAACAGCTAAACTAAACGTTTCCAATGTAAATTTCCACCTTTATATAGTGTAAAAAGACATCCTGATGCCTGGGCAGTCATTAATTTGATTGTCCAATATTTCCCTTATGAGATAATGCCTCTCATAGCAAATGTGTACAGCGCGAGCTGAAAATGCATTTACAGCACTAAAAAACCAAACTTTTATAACAGCTAAACCAAAACTGGGTTTAGCTAGTCAGTAAAACACTCTTTATAGTGTAGCAACGTTAGTAACGCTAAATTCTTACCTAGTTTATGAGACGAGTGCTGTACTTGACTATTTTTTGTAATTTATTATTATTTTTTTTTTTTAATGCTTTATAGAGCAAATTGCACCTATGACAGTTGTTATTACCACAGAAGCCATCTCAAATGGTTGCAAACTCTGAGGGTGACTTTGAACCGGAAGTCCCGCCTCAATCGTCATCTGATTGACAGCGGAATCCTGGAGCCAGAGAAGAGAAAAGAATCAGACACGAAGTTGAAGAAGCGAAAAAAAATAAACATCGAATCTTAAAGTTCTCGCAACGAGGGTGACTGTTGGGGTCTGGAGAAGTGACCGGGAGATGGGGAGCCCCGTATTTTGGTCTTGGTAAGAGGGTAACTCACTTGATGTTGACGAGGGAACCTATGCCGCTATGCTATATACCGTCGTGAGAAAACTACGGCCTGGGGGCCACATGCGGCCCGTTAAACGTTTTAATCCGGCCCGCCGAATTTGAAAAAAAAATAAATAAACCTTGTTAATGTTTTATTTTCAAAATAGTGTGGTTTTTCAAAGACAAGCTTTTGTTCACTTTCATTTAAAATTAAATGTATTTTTTTTCTCAGATGAGATGAGGTTACCAAAACACTCCATCCATCTGCTCCTGGTCCAGCCCCTCTGTCAAATTTTAGAACCCATTGTGGCCCGCCAATAAAAAAGTTTTCCCACCCCTGCTATATACTATAAACTATGTTAATGTCGTCAGGCCATTATAGAGTATTTCTTCTGACATTTTGAAGGAGAAATAATACTCAACGTTTTATTTTTTTATGATGTTTGAGGCATTCTGACTGAAATACAGTTAAATTGAGGTTACCAGTAGTCATTTCCATTACCTGTAAATGTAAATTAGAATGTAACTTACTACAGTGAACCCTCGGTTATCGCGGTTAATGGGGACCGAGACCACCCGCGAAAACTGAAAATCCGCGAAGTAGCGGCGCACCTTCAAAAATGCTTAAAAAAAAAAAGTGCGAAGTAGCGGCGCACCTTCAAAAATGCTTAAAAAAAAAAAGTGCGAAGTAGCGGCGCACCTTCAAAAATGCTTAAAAAAAAAAATAAATAAAATAATATATATATATATATATATATATACGGGTAGAGAGAGAGAGGGTGAAATTCATGTTATAACAAAAAAAAAAATTATTAAAACATTTTTTTATTCCCCAGCCATTATTTTTGTATTTATTCAATTACTTCTTTTTGTATTTATTTAATTACTTCGACTTTTACCTGCTGGTACGCCGTCCGGTGTGCCCTGGCATTCTTCATTTATTTATTCATTTATTCATTCATAACTGACAGCCTCGCGCTCCGCTCATGCCCGGGCGGAAGGTGTTCCTCTTCGGCTTAACAACCACGCACGCCGGCCGGTCTCCTCCGGAGCTCTCGCACGGTCCCGAACGGAGCGAAATGTCGCCCCGCTAGTGCCCGGGCGGAAGTTGTTCCTCTTCGGCTTAACTGCCACGCACGCTGGCCGGAGCTCTGGTACGGTCCGAACCGCGCGAAACGTCGCCCCAAATCGTGCCCGGGGGAACGTGCTCTTCTTTGTCCACTCTCCTCTTCGCCCACGTTCTTCTTCGGCGCACGCCGGCCGTCTAACCACTCCAGCGCCCCGTCGTGCCGCTCGGCGAAACTACAATGCCCCCGAATATTTTTTAGACCCGCGAAGCACTGAACCCGCGAAAGGTGAACCGCGAAGTAGCGAGGGTTCACTGTATTGCAGCCAGATACCTATAAAATGTCATTTAATTTGCACTGTTTTGATCGCCACTGTTTTGCTCATTGAACAACAAATGAAAAGATGAATCATACACAGTGTTTGTAAAGATAATTGTCAATGTTTTATTAAATGAAATTCCAATGTAAAATTGTGTAATATTGTGTTATATAATGGGTCTACAACATACATTTCTCACAGACAAGTAGAGCTTTTTCTCATGAAATGTGTTGAAAAAAAACTAACATTTGAACATTGTTTTGCGTTACAACATCCGTGTTTACTGGTCATAAATTATTAACTTAAGTTTAATATACACTACACGAGCTGGGTAGCCACCACGCCTCAACCACCATAACAAGTTCGCTAACCCTTTAAGTCGAACGAGGTAGCTAACATATCGGGTTCAATTTGTACCAAAAATATGCTGTTGTGCCTTGTGTCTCTGTATATGTCGTCATGACGTGTCATTTGACAAAGCCTTGTGTCGATGTTAGTTGTCGATGTAACAGTCTTTGTTAGATGTCAATGTATGTCTATGTTAGATCTCAATGTGTCGATGTTAGATGTCAATCTATGTGTCTATATTAGATGTGTTTATGTTAGATGTCTATGTAAATGTTTGTTAGATGTCGATGTGTGTAAGATGTCTATGTAAAGGTTGGTTAGATGTCGATGTCTATGTAAATGTTTATGATGGATGTCGATGTGTCTGTTAGATGTCCGTGTTTGTTAGATGTGATTGTAATGGTTTATGTTATAGACGTCAATGTAAGTGTCAATGTTAGATGCCCATGCATGTTTGTTAGATGTCGATATATGTGTCATTGTTACATTTCAACGTAAATGTTGTTCGTGCAAGTTTCCAGTCCTCCAGCCACGTGACATCATGCGCGTCAAAGTGATAACTCGTACATTTCACGGAGGGAAAAAAAACAGACACCATTGGTAGTTTTGACCGGGAAAAAAAAATCATTTATTTTTTTCGAACACCTCATGTCTCTTTCAGCGTAAGAATAAACATGACACGACCAAAATAAAATATACCAACACAGGCAAATATTTAAGGAGCACTCAAGAGATACACTTCAGCTCATTTAATCCCACCTATTTTTACTAACGCAAACCCTTCAATTCTAGCGCCCACAGAATAGTGTGCTATAATGCTATAAAAATATGGAGCCTTTACCTGACAGCGTTTGAATATAACTGAATTCCCATTGCTCACGAAAAACTGAGAAACTAAGAACAAACATTTCAAGCACAAGCTTGACTTGACTTCAACAGTTCTATTTTTTCTTTTGTGACAGCTCAGACATCAAAATAATGCTTTCCTTCTATAAAATAAAAACAGCATGACAAAAGGTGCTGAAATAAACTATATACGGAAGTGCGTGAGTGACAGTGTGTGCATGTGTTTTTGCAACGCATGTGTACACCCCGCCATACAAATTACACAATTCGTTGGGTATGTGGTATACACTTAAAAACAATTGCCTTGGAGCAAGTGAACACAACACGTCTCACACTGTATACATGCTGTAGAAGGGCTGGGCGATATGACCTCAAATCAATATCGCGAGAAATCGAGCAATTTTACCTCGATAACGATAAATGCACAATAAATTCCCACGTGGACTAAAATCAAAATAAATGCAGGAATTGCATATTGACTGTTTTTTTTATTGACCAACTGGTACACTTTACTTTCAATGAAAAATAAAAGTACAAAAATCATTTGTATGAACATTCCAAATAGCTTGCAGGGTTCGCGGTTAACTTTAAAAACTGCTTGCCCATAGGGCAAGTGCCACTAAAATTTGCCTTGCCCGAGTGGCCAAATTACTTGCCCGACTTGGGCAAGTGACAATTTTTTTTCTCTAAGAATAAAATGTTTATGGTTGTAAAATGTGCGCCACAAATGTAAATAAACATATAATCTGATAAGCATAAATTAATCTTGTTTTCATCGTCAACCATGAAACCCTACTCACAAGAGCAAATGTATCATCCTGTGCAGTTATTGAAAATGTTAATTGTAGTTTTAATAATTAACAAATCTGCATGTTAAATTGGGAAAATGATATTACAGCAATCCAGATGATCAATTTTAAGTCCAGGAGAGCGTATTAATTGAGGAATCACATGAGTAAATTATGAGTGTGGCAAATTTGTGTATTCCTTTAAGACCAGTGCCTGTGGTGCTGCCTCCATAAGTTTCATAGCATAAACAGAACACAGTCACTGACACTATGTCAGGTCACATCATGGAGCTAATGAATTAACAGCCAATAATCAAATATTACTCCCTTCCTTACTCACAACTGAATTGTCTACTTAAAAATATTCGAGCTATTTTAGTCATGTCAGAGGAATCCGAAATGTTCGGATTTGAACGAACTCGTCGCCAATTTTCGGCCAAAATATCGTAGGTTTTTGTTGTGTTTTTCAAACTTCAAATGAGGATGCTACGACAGCGAGTTCCAATACTGCGGGATTTATTGACGTCCACTTTAACTCGACATTCACTGAACTAACTGATCCCCGTAGCGCCCGCCCATTGCCCCCGATAAGGCCAATGGACCATACCAAAACATAAGGGGTTGTCTGGGTTAAACCATCACCATACAGTGCACACAAACAGATCACACCACCGTTTTCGTCAAAATTAAAGATATTTGGCTGCTTTAAAAAATGCTTGCCCGGTCGGGCAAGTTGCCCATAATTTTACCTTGCCCGTGGCCAAATTTCACTTGCCCCGGGCAATCGGGAAGCGGTTAACCGCGAACCCTGAGCTTGCTTTGCATGACTTGAACAATGTCACAAAGAAAAAGGGTACCTCTTGCGAAATCTTTTTCTGCAAATAGATTGCGCCAAGATGCTCTCATGATGTAAATAATGGCAAATAAAAAAACGCTAAATAAAATGAAAGAAAATGTCAATGCAAGCCAAATAAACAAGTGGGTATTATCGGGGAAAATGTGCCGTCTCGAGTACTCTGCTGCGCAGTCGCCACTTGTCATCTATGTAATGCACAGTTAGGCTCAATCAGGGATCCATGTTGCGACCCGACCACAAGTCGGATGTAGATGCAAAATGCTTGACATGTCTAAGCTCCCGGCCCGATGTAGTCCATATCGGGAAATACGGCTTTCATGAAGCGTTTAAATCCTGTGCGCGCCACGTAACTAGAGGAGCTTTATCTTTAGCTATGTGCTAAGCTATCGCGTCCACTTCTGAGACGTTCTCTCGTATGGTGTCGCCTCCGTTCATGGGCTGTTGTCACTTGTCGAACCTTGCTTCTCACTTTGAACTTTCAGCACAGCATGGTTGTGTTGTGGGTGGTGAGAAAGCTTCTGGATTTGAATCGCCAGCAACGAGAGCGACAGACGGGTGGAGTCACATGACTAGAGGCGCTGTAGCGGTCTTAAAGGGGCATGAACATTGCCGCAGACAAAAGGCTTTTCTTTTTTTATTCATCGAATTTACCGACATGGGCAAAATGATTTCGGTCATTGTAATAAATTTCGGTAACGGTAAATTTTCGGTTTATCGCCCAGCCCTATGCTGTAGCATGGCTTTTTTTGCCGTGGGTGTCAAATATTTTACTTTGTTTTCAGAGTGCTTACAGACCTCTTGGTTTTGCCTCAAAATAATTGTCTGCAAAGCAGTCTGTGCCATCCGCATCATTGATGTGCAGGAGTAGCTTGTTGGTAATAAATAGCTGCAAGAAGTCCGCTGTTTGCCGCAGCATCCAGTGGTCCAGCGCTCGCAGTGAAAGTCTTGTCTGGCAGCCCGAACCATCCCCAAACATTTCGAGATGCACGCCCACTAAATTCCAGAAATATAAACATGGACAAACTTGACATTCTTCCAGATTCTGTCTCTTTGCATTGTTTTGAAGTTACTCCTGCAACTTTTCCACTTCTTCGATCCTCCCCATTGTCTGAAAAAGAAGTGTATATTTTGATTTGAAATAATGACCTCAACATACCAATACATTTGTTTATCATCTGAACTGGATTATTTTGAAACAACATTTGGGTTGGACATCTGGGATTTGTTGTTGTGTATATTCAGAGTAATCCTTTTCTTGTATATAGCTAAAGCAATAGTCGCTGGCCTTGAAAATGGGTACAAGACTTGACCAAATTAAGATGCCATAAGGTCTAATTTGCCCCTTCTCTACCACAACTGATTTAGAGGCCATTAGTAACAGATTTGAGAAGACCACTTTTAAAGATATGAAGCCAGAGCTCGGCACCGGACCCATTTTAATTATTTATTATAATTTTAATGTATTATTGAGCAAATGACACAATATGTCAGTAGTGATTACCACAGAAGTCATGTCAAAATAGTGCAAATTCTGAGGTCGACTTCAAATCAGACAGGCGGAGACGAGCGCCAGAGAAGAGATGAGAATCAGAAGAGATGTTGAAGAAGCTAATAACAAAAAAAACAAAAAAACACATCAAATCTCCATGTAGTAGCAACGGGGATGGCTCATGGGGTCAGGAGAAGTGAGCGGGAGATGGGGAGTATGAGGTGCCGTTGGGGACAAAAGTCAGGAATCGCTTCACACTTCTGAAATGCACTCTTACACACCAGTGAAATTGTTGTTGCTCATGCATACTTATGAAACGCTATCATACATACGAGTGAAACGCTCTCATACACACTAGTGAAATAGTTGTTGCTCATACACTCGTCAAATGCGCTCATACACATAGGTGAAACATTCTCATACACACCAGTGAAAGGCGCTCAGGCACAATTGTGAAATTATTGTTATTCATAAATACAACTGAAACATGCTCATGCCCATACACGAGTGAAATGCTTTCATACAAACACCCACACTGTTGAAAATGCTGTCATGAACACAAGATCGCTTACAAATACTAAAATGTAAAAATTAATCATTTATTTAGCAGGGATGCATGGTGGGCGACTTGTTAGCACGATGGTCTCACAATGCAGAGGTCGCGGGATTGATTCCGGCTTTCCTGTTTGGAGTTTGCATGTTTCCCACACGCCTGCGTGGGTTCTCCGGTTTCCTCCCACATTCCAAACACATGCATGGCAGGTTGTTTGGACACCCTAAATTGGTGTGAGTGTGAGCGCGGATGGTTGTTTGTCTTTGTGTGACCTGCGATTGGCTGGCAACCAGTTTAGGGTGTACCCCACCTACTGCCCCAAGATAGCTGGGATAGGCTCCAGCACCCCCCGCAACCCTTGTGAGGAGAAGCCGTACAGATAATGGATGGTGGGATGGCATTCATAATGGACGGCCGCCACGGTGGGCGACTTGTGAGCACGATGGTCTCACAATGCAGAGGTTGTGGGATCGATTCCGGCTCCGGCCTTCCTGTGTAGAGTTTGCATGTTCTCCCAAGCCTGCGTAGTTTTCTCTGAGTTCGCCAGTTTCCTCGCACATTGCAAAAACATGCATCCATTTACTCTGATGCCAATGTTTTCTGTACCTTATGGCAGATTTTTCTCTTTGCCGAAGACTATTAGCACTTGTAGAGCGAGGACCTGTGCCACAGTCGTCAACTGCACCCTAAAATCAGATCATTTTGTATTTTAGACATTACACACTACACAGTTAAAGATGGTCCAAAAAAGAAAAATGGATTAATGTATTTCAACTTACATAATACTCTTTAAAGAGCTGACCAGCTCATTCCCAGAGGTACGTATTGGGGCGTATTGGTCGTCTTTACAGAAGACTCCAGGAGGTAACTCAGGTTTGACCTTCAGCCACAACAGAGTGTTGGGTGTGAGTGCTTCCAAGTCGTTGAGGTCGGAAGATGTCCTTGTGATAGGCCTGCTGTTTATAACTGCTTCAGCCTCACCAAGCAAGGTATATTGACTTTCTTCACCCGAAATTTGTTCTTTTACAGTGACATTCAGGATTTTTCTCACAGACCAAATAAGTCGCTCACAGCTTCCTCCGTGGTGGGAACCTGCTGGGGGATTGCTATGCCACTGAATACCTTTTTGCAGCAAGTGTTTCTCGATTTACTTAGTGTTCCATTCTTTGATTGATTTCTTCATTTCACTGTCAGCTGATCTAAAGTTGGTTCCGTTATCAGAATACATCTCTCTCACTTGTCCTCTTCTGACAAGAAATCTTCGGATTGCGTTGAGACAAGCATCTGTGTCACGTGAAGATGCAATTTCCAGATGTACGGCTCGTACAGCGAGACATGTAAAAATCACGCCGTATCTCATTACTTGTCCTCTAACCCTACTTACTTAGAATGGACCAAAATAATCAACGCCAATTCTCTTGAAAGGCGGATCGTCAGGTAGCACTCTTCTGATGACTCTAGCAGCTCGAGGTATCCAAAACTGTTGATGCAGATTAGCCATCATGTGGTTCCTTCCAGCGTGAGCTGTAATCTCATGAATGTATCTCAGGACTAGCTTTGTGTTATGTGAATCCTTGGCAAGATGGCTTGCTGTTTTGCTGTTTCAGGCATGGCTGCGTGGCTCAACTGTCCACCAACCCTCATGACACCATCTTGAAGTACTATATTGAACTTGTAAAGTGGGCTACTTTTCTTCACCCTTTTTTGTTTTTCAAATATGGCTAAATCTTTTTTGAAACTTCGCCTTTGACAGTATTTCACAAGTTCTCTTTCTGCTTTATCCAAGTCATCGCAGGTCAAATACTTTCCTTTGACAGTTCTCTTGAATAAATTCATCTTGCCTTCTTCACCTAATGTGATTAACTCCTTTCTATTTTCCTTTACTCTGTCAGTAAGTCTTTCAGCTTTAGAAACCAGGCTACGGCCTGCTTCAATGCTGTCCAAGACGAATAATGGTTCATCCACTGGCCCAGAGAATCTTTGGGCTACAGTGACTGAATTACATGCACTTGAGTCACTCATTTGACCTCCAGGTCATTAATTGGTAATTTGAAGTGGTTTTTGTGTTTAACTAAATTCCTGGACACTGCCTGATTTTTTTCAGAGCTGTACAACCACTAGAAAGGGTGGTTCCCACAATGTGAGTTTTGCTCAGGTGGCCCAACAATGTCACAAAAACAAGTAGGGGTGTGTGTGTGTGTTTGTATAAGCTACATGTTGGGGACCAACATCGGACAGCACACCCACTGTAGGGGACCAAAATTTTTGTGGGGACCAAAAATCTGGGCCCCACAAAAAAGAGCATTGAATTCAGTGATAAGAAGCTCAGGGGGAGGTCCTGTCAAAGTTTCAGGGCTTCCCAGGAAGGTCACAAAAACAAGACGAGTGTGCTAGAAATGTGTGTGCGGAAAAATTACTCAGGATCGCTGTCTAGTGGTCGGTCCCGGTACTGCACTTACGCACACTTCACACACTCGGCTGGTCTGCGCATGTGCAGGACAGTCTGCTTTATGTCAGGCAGCCACCCTCCCCTCCCCCACAGCCCAACCCGAAAAATTGAGATGTTAGTTAAGTATTTATTCCTATTATTGAGTGAGATTACATATTTTTACTTGGCAGCTGGCACAACAGCTAAGCTTGGAGCACAGTTATTGCAAAATAAAATAAATAAACAGTAACAACAATAACGATTGTTAATATTGTTATACTTTATAGCGTAACCTATTTATACTAATTTTCTGTATGCAATTTCAAGTGCAACTAATATAGTTGTGCATATAGATAGCCACCAAACTCCATACATTAGATAAAAATAAGAGCCACGATGTTAACCAATTAACAGTTCAAGAAAAAAGCAGACATCCAAGAACTTGCTTTGTTACTTTTGCGTGGCCAGAACTACAAACCCCAAAGCAGAGCAAACCCAAAACATCAGAGAAAGTACAATACTTTTGTCAAGGAGTGGTGCTGCTGCTTTGCGATCGCTGCCACCATAGTGAACGCGCTCCCACATTCGTGCACACGCACACATGCCACACACCTGTTTTCCACGTCCTGTCAGTCCACTCCGTCGGTCCGCATTTATTTCGTTGGTCAGCCATCACGGTTGGGTGCGCACTAGATCGCTGTTAAACCATCTTCTACGCCACAGTCCTCGTGTTCAACAAACATTTCTCCCGAATTCGCCTACCATGCACAACTCTCCACTTTCAAACCGAGCGCCGCTGTTACTTCCGGGTTTTTAGCGCCAAGCACTTGACGCTAGCGTGTGACGTCATGGCGAAATACTAGGTTTTAAAATAAAAATTTTCTTTTTTTTGTACAGTCTAAGTGCATGGGGTTATGATAGATCGAATGAGTATACCTTTATGTACTCACTAACATTTATGTTGATCATAAAATGTTGTTTTGATGAAGAAAACTGTTATTTTTTAGAATCAATTGGCTTAGGGCACTTGGGCAAACTACGGCCCGGGGGCCACTTGTGGCCCGTTAAACGTTTCAATCCAGCCCCCCAAACTTGAAAAAAATTAAATGAATAAGCCTTGTTAATGGTTTATTTTCTAAATACTGTGGTTTTTCAAAGACATATATATTGTTGTAATGCTTTTGTTCACTTTCGTTTAAAATTAAATGTATTTTAGGACTCATTGTGCCCCCCCCCTCCCAATCAAAAAGTTTGCCCATCCCTGGCATAGTGGATGGGCCGAGGAGTTTAAAAGGCACACATCATGCATTTTTCAGTCAGTTTTAGCCAGGGCTTGGTATGGGGAAGACCAGCTGGTTTACATGTAATCATTAAATTTTCCCAAGTTTTATTTAAGTTAATTGGACAAAACAAAAAAAACGCAATATTCTTCTGCCAGAGAGTATGTAATATTCTTCTGCCATTTTATTGTAGAGGGCCATTTTGAGCCCCTAACAATATTATTCAACCAAGAGATCATGAGTCGTCGCCCACTTACTTTCTGAAGTCAGCTGGGATGTCACGGCTGTGACCCTCGTGAGGATAAAGTGGTTCAGATGGAAAAGTAGGACTAAGGGCTTTTTCTCAGGTTTCCATGCGCAAATCCATGTATATTAGGTTAATTGGAGACTCTAAATTCTCTACTCATCAAATGACATTCGTGACCCTGATGGATAGATAAAATAGATTATTAATCTGCCATGGGAAGTCCAAGGTGTCTGGTAGAAAGAAATGCATTCATACACTCATTACACAGTCAACCAAGCAAAGACACAAAGCCTAGGGCAGGGGCGGGCAAACTTTTTGATTGGAGGACCACAATGGGTTCTAAAATATGACAGAGGGGCCGGACCAGGAGCAGATGGATGGAGTGTTTTGGAAACCTCACCTCATCTGAGAAAAAAAATACATTTAATTTTAAATGAAAGTGAATAAAAGCATTCCAACAATAATATTTGTCTTTGAAAACCACAGTGTTTAGAAAATAAAACATTAACAAGGTTTATTCATTAAATTTTTTTCAAGTTCGGCGGCCCGGATTAAAACTTAACGGGCCGCATGTGGCCCCCGGGCCGTAGTTTGCCCTCGCCTGGCCTAGGGCATAAACACATACATGTAATATCCAATCCGCTTATTCTCACAAGGATAGCGTGCTGGAGCCTACCCAGCTGTCAACGGACAGTAGGCGGGGCACACCCTGAAGTGGTTGCCAGCCAATCGCAGGGCACGCAAAGACGAACAACCATCTGCGCTCAAACTCACTCACAAATGCAACCTCCACACAGGAAAGCTGGGTCCCGGGATCGAACCCTGCACCTTGGGACTGCGAGCCGGATGTCCTAACCAGTCTTAACTCATTAAATACCAGCCATTTTCACTGGAGCAACCCGCTCAATCCCAGCGTTTTCCTGGGTTTTGACTAATATTGCAAGGCCCACAGAATATAGTATTCTAATGCTATATAGACATGGAGCACACCCGAAGAAAGATGAGACTCTCTTCTTTCAACAGAAAAAAATGTTTGTTCCTATCTTTTTCCATTCTTGAGCAATCGGCATTTGAAAATAGCTAAATTTCATGAAAACTCCAATCCCTGGGGAAAAAACTGAGAAAATGAGCTTTTTGTAAACTGATGCATTTTGACCATAATTTGAATTTTGACACTATTATTTATGGCTTTTATGACACCTCTAACATCTAAATAATGCATGCCTTCTATAAAATAACAAAAAAAAGCACAAAAAATGTTTTTGATAAAATAAATTTATTTGCACATAACACTAAACGACTGAACTGTTGAACTATGTACAAAAATGAAATACATCAGTGTCATACATACTTTTTTTTTGTGTGATATAAAATAAAACAGTTGCCTTGATGCAAGGGCACACAACATAGTTCACACCACATTCTTGTTTCACTCCGTTTGCCTTTGCACAAACAGACCCGACACTTTCGTTGTGGTCTGGCTTTGCTGGTCCGTGGAAAATAGGCGAGCTTGTGTTTGTCCACTGGGGTTTGTGTGAAAATAATTGTCTGGGAAGTGATTGCTGGCATCCGCGATGTGCTGCAGAAGCTCATCCGTGAGAAACAGCTGCAGGAAATCAGCTGGCTCCTCAGACTCCAAATGGGCAGCGGCATTCAGTGGTCCAGGGGTTGCTGTAAAGTCGATTTTCCTCGGTTGCCATCCAGTGTGACGCCATCCGGAACCACTGCTTCCTGATGCACAACCTGTAAATTACAGAAATACAAACAATTGGAAATATATATTTATTGCTGCATTTTATTGCTGGCGTGTGAAGTTTCATATTATAATTTACCTTTCTTTACACCAACAAGACGAGGAGGAACTTTCTTGCCGCGGGATGCACAATCTGTGAATTTTAGAAAGTATGCATGATTACCACACCATTCAGTATTGTTGTTTCCTCGTCGGGGAGGAGATGCGCTCGCGCGTAACTGCACATTTACGCGACATTTTCTGCCCGCAAGATGCATGATATGTACAATAAAAGCATGAGGGCTAAAACCACATGTTCAATGGTAACTTGCGAGCGTTTACTTCCTCGTCGGCGAGGACTTACGCTCGCGTGTAATTGTGCAATAGGCGCCCGGACGAGAAAGTCAGCGAGCAAGCTTGCGTCTAACTGCACATTTACGCGACATTTTCTGCCCGCAAGATGCATGATATGTACAATAAAAGCATGAGGGCTAAAACCACATGTTTAATGGTAACTTGCGAGCGTTTACTTCCTCGTCGGCGAGGACTTACGCTCGCGTGTAATTGTGCAATAGAGGCGGCCGGATGAGGAAGTCAGCGAGCAAGCTCGCGTCTAACTGCACATTTACGCGACATTTTCTGCCCGCAAGATGCATGATATGTACAATAAAAGCATGAGGGGTAAAACCACATGTTCAATGGTAACTTGCGAGCGCTTACCTCCTCGTTCGGGGGGATCTGGTGAGGACTCTCAGCTGCTTTGGCTATTGTCCGAAGGCAGGCGATGCAGGCCGCAAGGCACGCGCACCCTCTTTAGACGCTGTTTTGTTGTGACGACGACGAAGCGTCATCCTCTCAACCAAAGCGTCTCCATCGCCTTGATGCTTTTAGGAAGCTTTTTTTTAAAAAAAAAGCATTCCTCGATCGTCATTTGCTTGGAGGATTTCATTGCTAACGCTACTAATGCGACTGCTGCTAGTGCTGCCGATGCTGCTGCTACCCACGCTGCTCTCCACACTTATAAGTCTACCCCAGGATCCCGCCCCCCCATTTGTACCTCTGGCGCAGATTCAAGGCGGATCTTTTGCACCTCTGCCCCCTGCTGGGTGATTTTTACATGATTCACAATGCGGACAAGGCTGATTCTCAGTCAGAGGTTGCATCAGACCCTTATGTACACTATGACGTAAAAAAGACAGGAAACGTACTTATACGTCTTTGGTAGAGGGCGCCATTGCATTAAAAGACGTCTTTGTACGTCTAAGGGAGTAAATGAGTTGAACAAAGTACAGGGTCCTTCACCTGACTACAGATGATCTTCTGGGGACTTTATTTGGTTTTAATCACTTTTGGGGTCTGTATCTATGCACACTCCCTGGTTTTGCTACCTTCCCGGGTACCACATACACACTGCTTAGTTTCTCTGCCTTCGTGGGTACCACATACATATTGCTTGGTTTCTCTGCCTTCCTGGGTACGACATACACACTGCCTGGTTTTGCTACCTTCCTGGGTACCAGTCACACAAACGTCAGACGACTCAGCACATACCGACTGTCTCAGCACTACACACTTTCACTCCAAGGCAGTGCTGTGAACCAACTTACTGACAAGAGGTAGTATTTAGAATTTTAAAAAGTGCTTGAAAGGTTTTGTTCATGTAAAACCAACAGATTATGACATTATTATTATTATTTAAATCAGTATTAAACAGCATCAGCATAGGTTAAAGATATTATACAGACTATATACGATAAAAAAATACTAAACCACCCTTGCTTTTCCGTCATTTCTTGTATAAGTTAACACACAGATGTATAACATTTGTTTATACAAATATAACGATTAAAAAGTAGCTGATTAGAGTTTTAATTTTGTATTCATTAATCTGTAATAAAAATGGACATATTTTGGTTAATAAAATTAACAAGAAATAAAAGTAAAGGGTGTTCTAATACTTTTTTCAAGATTGTCCTAACATACATTTACTGTTTACAGTATATGTCTTCGGAAGAAGCGCAGCATTAGATTTTTTTTTTGTTCTCTCTCTTTGACTTCTGAATTTGAATTTCTGTCACAGATGTGCTTGAATTCTATTTTGGATGATTTGTGTTAAACTGCACAAATATTTGAAGAGCCATAGAATTCAAGAATCACACCAGTGCTGCTACTCCTCCGAACGGGTGAACGCCCTTGATTAACAACCTGCGTTGAGGTGGCTTTTGAGATTCGTGGTGTGGGAGAAAAATCTCTGAAGGCATTCTTAGACTTCAAGAGAGGGTCCACAATTTTCAAAGATTCACTTCCGTCTGAATCAGAGGCCTCACTTGTATCCGGAATATATTCATCTCCACCGTCATCTGAGTTGGAGTAATAATGCTTCTCCATTCCAAAGTCAGCCTGTTTTTTTAATCTAAAAAACAACAACAACAACGAAATATAAAGGATAGAAGGCAGGAGACCAATAAAATATATGCAATTTGCTTGTAAGATTCCCTGAAATCTATATGGGTTGTTTACCTGTATACTTTTGGTCCTCCTGAGCCTTGGGATAGTAATATGGTCTGGGTCTGAGGCACAAAGTTCAGGGGCAGGATTTGACAATGATTCGTCAGAATCTGTGTCGTTATTCCAAGGAAGATTCAGCCCATATTTTTTGTCCAAGGGAGGAGACTGGGTTGCATCAGAGTCCAAGAGAAAATTGAGAACCCATTAAATACTTAATCCCCAGAGGAATCTGCACAGAAAAAGGTCTTAATTCTATTTGAAAAAAAAAAAAAACTAAAATATTGATGAATGATATTATGACAAAATAATGTCATAAAATTAGAATGATTTTAGGAAATTATTTGCAAAACCAAAACATTGTGGTACGATAATAATGCATATAATTATTCTACGCAGCTATATTTAACAAAAACACTTAATTGACCGTAACAAAAAGCTCCCGGGAGGAAAACTACATTAAATGTTTTTTTAACAGGGCAGTGAAAATATTGGAAAATAAAAAAAATAATGAATAAAATAATACGAAAAAAGAATTCAATGTGTATCGATGGACCCATATGAAATACTTATATCGCTATGTACTTATCAGCCATATCGCCCAGCCCAATATGTAACTGCAACTTCAAAACCTCGGGCCATAACAGGATTGTAACATGGGATGCATATCTTCATTCCTAAATTTGTAGATCCCGAGGAGGCTGCTCAATGGTCCTGGTAATGTAAACCTCAACCAATTCGGTCACAGCCAATGTTCTCCATCCTTGTTAAGAAGTTTTGAAATGATTTAATAGATATACTATTGCAAACTATACCAGAATTTTATACATTTTAAACTTTTGATCACAATTTTACCTATTTTCTAAAAATCTGAAGAATCCACATGCCAAATCACCTGCTGTGGACACATAGGTTCTGTTCTGACAGATAATTCAGTTACAGGTTGTGTACTTAAAGCCAATAAGAGGGCAATGCAGCAGTCGACAGCCTGACGAAAGCTTAAGTCTCCCAATGAGAGAACTGTAGTGGCTGGTAGGTTCTTAGATTGTAACATAGTAAAGACATACACTACGCATAACTGTATATCATATGATGATGAGGGAAAATATTATTAGCTACGATTTATGTCCAGATATATTAGAAAACTTGTCCAACCAGCACAGGTCTATCTAACTGTAATTTTAACATCTCAAGACACGACAGGATGACCACATGATACGCATACCTCCTTTTCAGAGTCTGTCAAACCTTGAGAAGGCTGCTTCGATGTTCTGGTGGCATCAACCTCAGCCGATTCAGTCATTGTCGGTTGTCCTCCATCCTAATGAACAAGTTGAATATTAATTTAATGAATTCAAAAAAAGAAAATGGATCAGAATTTTACACATTTTAACGAACAAGTTCACGAATGAAACAAAACCAATTACTTTAGCGCATGACAATTAATCTTCAGTAGAGATATGTTGTGACTGATATTTCAGTCACAGGTTGTCTTTTGAACGCCACCAGGGCCGCAATGGAGCACAGGACAGCCAAAAGTCTTCTTGTCGGACAGCTGTAGTGGCTGGTAGGTTCTAAGATTATAACATAGTAAAGGCACATACAACTCCTAACTGTATTTCATATGATAATGAAGGAAAAGATGATTAGCTATGATTTATGTCAACAATAAAAATGGCTCTACGGGGTCCCCACGAACGCAAACCTGACAGTTGGGTGTCAGATGGCCAACATACCTGACTCGCAATTCAACTCAACTGGACCCCACAACACAAGAAAAAGCTGAGTGAGCCTCAAACCAGACATACACATTCACTGACAAATATCCTGTGACACCAGATATATTAGAAGTCTTGTCTAATCAGCACACGTCTATCTAACTGCAATTTTAACATCTCGAGACACGACAGGATGAGCACACGATACGCATACCTCCATTTCTGAGTCTGTAAAGCCTGGAGGAGGCTGCTTCGATGTTTTAGTAGCATCATAAATTTATTGAATTAATTATATTTGAGGTTGGATTAGATTTTTACACATTTTAAGCCTTAGCCACCCAAAACAAAACATAAGCTCATGAATGAAATAAAACTAATTAATTTCGCCCATGCCAATTAATCTTCTGTAGACACGTGTTGTGACCAGTGTTGTTTTTGGCAGGCATTTTAGATTTTGTCCAAGTCATTTGGACAAAGTGCTGATTTGTTTACATCACATTTAGTCATCCCAATTCGTTATAGTTTTAGTCCAGTTTTAGTCAACGAAAACTAAAAAAAGGGTTTTAGTCCAGTTTTAATCGACGGAAACGCAAAAAAAGTTTTACCCTAGTTTTCGTCAATTTATTCACAAAGGTTTTAGTCCAAGCGGCACGGTGGCCCAACTGGTTAGCATGATGGCCTCACAATATTGAGGTCGTAGGTACGATTCTGGCTCCGGCCTTCCTGCGTGGGTTTCCTCTGGGTAATCCGGTTTCCTCCCATATTCTTAAAACATGCATGGCAAGTTGCTTGGACACTCTAATTGCCCCGAGGCATGAGTGTGAGCGTGGATGGTTGTTCGTCTATGCATGTCCTGCGATTGGCTGGACACCAATTCAGGGTGTACCTCGCCTACTGCCGAAGACAGCTGGGATAGGCTCCAACACCCCCCGCGACCCTAGTGAGGAGAAGCGGTACAGATAACGGATGGATGGATGGATGGATGGGTTTAAGTCCATTTGAGTTAAAACAAGGCATTCAAGGTTTCCACCCAATAACAAAGACTTTTGGATGGACTACTAAGGATTCTTCATTACAAACAGAAAAAAGTGGCAACAGTGGAATCAATACTCACTACTCCAAAATAAGCAGAGAAGCAAAACATTTTGTTGGGCAACTGTTGTGGCTTTATTTCACTAAAAGCAACATAAAATAATTTATGAACCACATGCTAACAATTTTGTCTAGTCAACGAAAAAAATTCATGTACATCACGTCATGTTTTCGTCATAAAAGAACCTCGTATAGCTTGTCATCGTCATTAAAAAAGGGGCGTTAACGAAGTATTTTCGTCATAGTCATCAGTGACGAAAACAACACTGGTTGTGACTGATATTTCAGTCCCAGGTTGTCTCCTGAACACCACCAATTGGGCAAGGGAGCGCAGGAAAGCCTGGGGTCTTCTATTTTTACAGTATAGAAAGGCTAAATATCAAATTGAAACAGTGTTTTATATCATGAATATACAGGGTTGGTGCTGGTTCTGGTAGGGAAACCACAACATAAAGATGTCCTTAATTAGTCCCACAATGGGGATATTTGCAATATGGCATATGATGGCCTAACAGGGCCACCGCCCAGAAAGGAGTAACGCAGAACTTTGTAATACTGTCACTCCCTGACCAGTTCGTTGTTCCTGCAGAGCCAAACTTTGACTCAGACCCACAAATTTGAATTACAGATAGTGGACAATGGAGAACTCCCCCAGTCAGTCATCATGTTCAACTTCCATAGAAACTTCACATACATTTATTAGATTGCCAAACTAATTGGAAACTACATCACCAGAACACCACAAGTGGGCTCTGTTATTGTACTTAAAGATGCATCTTACAAACCTGTGTTCTCCAAGGCCAGCTGGTCCATAGTCTTAAGTTATTTCTTCGCCAACATCAATGTCTCGGAGCGCAAACAGACAGAGGTGTGGTCTGTCCTCTGTTGTCATCTTCTTCATTTTACAGTTGGGGTGCATGTGGTCATCATTAACCAGTCTTCCCAGACTGCCATCTTCTTGAGCTGCATCAACACTTAAAATAGATTAAAAAAAAAAAAAACAATTATTCAATCAATGTCAGAAATTAATCTTTGAGACAATCTTGTGTACACAAAACATAAAAATAGGAAATCCACAATTTTTAAATCTAAATCAAATCATACAAGAAATTTCTATTGGAATCAGACCCTATTAACAGCTTGTCTTTGAGACTTCATGATCTATATTTTCATTTGTACAGATTCAACGCATGAATAAAAGTAATTATACATTTTTGCTTAGAGAATGATTTTTCCCCTAACACTTATGGGATGAGTATGTGTTTATTTTTTTAAATAAAAACAAAAATAAGATAACATCTCAATCTTTGCCTCACCTCCAAGTTTTTTCTTGCCGGCGGAAGTCAAACAAAAAGACAGTGCCTCTTCCATCCATCTTCCTGCGTTGAGATTCATCAGAATCTATCAATTTTCCTCTGTACTCCATAATAAAGAATAAAGTCGTCTTTCCTGAAAGGGGCCTTGGTAAATACTCCTCGACCTAGTTAACAGGGAAATCAAGTTAGCTTCGTCATATTTTTAAGCACACAAATAAGGAGTCATCATATTCATTTGGGCCACTATCCTAATGTAGGGTGGTTTGAAACATTGCTTCTTGTGAGGGATAGAGCAGAGCCCTTCTTTATGATTTTAAAGGAACAGACCAGCCAAAATTCATTTTCCAGCATTGCATTAGCCAGTATGTATTAGGACTGAAAGTACAAATGTCAATTGCACCTGGTTACGTAAAAAAAAAACTTTAAGATTATTTAGTTTCAAAACAATGACATACACTGTACACAGTCATATTGGATCGCGTCACGTGATCTCTGTGACGTATTACGTGCTTTACACTAGACTATCAATATCGGACTTGTTCACCGGTCTATTGTGGTATAAAAATGCCGGAGGGCGTCATCAAGTACAGCCTTAATTTAGATAGAACTCCTACCATCAGGTTTCACACTCACTGAAATAACTTGAAACTGACAAAAGTGGCAAAAGAAAAGGTCAAGACACTCTTAATGTAAAATAACCACTTAAAAAACGATGTCAGCTTGGTTATCAGAAAACAATAATATATCTTAGCAAAAGCGTTAACATCATACCTTTAAATTAGTTTATATACTTCGCTTCTAACTCTGCAGTCTTGTCCAGACCCTTGACTGCATGTTCAATAGTATCCTGCTTTGGGGACTTCCTGCATCTCAGGGAAGGCATTGTTTATTCTATAAAGAAAAAAGACAGTATTGTGTTGAGAATTATTAATACTATGGGCTAAATGGAGTTTTAACAATATCAGTGTAAGAAAAATAAATTATAAATTAAAAAAATATCAATTCCTCCATCCCAATTAACGATTTCAACCATAATAGTTTATATTGAAGTTTAAACAACAGACACAGACAGATTTATGCAGTGCGACTACAAAAATCTTACCAAAATTGCATTCACAGTAACCTTTGCTTTAAGAATCATGTAATTAACCAGTGAACATCGTGTCTTACACAAAAATTAATGACAGAAATTATCATGGTACTTGCATTCTGTGGTTCTATAACAAAAGTGCAAGCTGTTAGCTCCGCAAAGCTAACGCAACAAGCTAGCGTCCCTCGTGCTCACATTCAATGCAAACCTGACCACCGGATGACAATACGCGTCGGTTTAGTTCTTTAAATGAGTAAAAGCACCATGACGTTTTATAATTATTCAATGCTTAACTGGAGCTCGTCAATTATGTCGATGTAGGAGCACATGTTTGCTAGGCCAGTGTTGTAGGCCCACATCCATGGTGCTACTTTGTATAGTGTTTTCCACACAACTATCTCTAACTATGAACAAATGCACTCGACGCATGTTTTGAAAAAAACCCAACGAAAAACACTTACCTCTCCGTTTCAACAGCAGTTCGAACTTCGAAGTGGTGATATTCTCCAGCGTTAAGCACCTGCTCGAACTGCGAATAGGTCAAATTCAACAGCGTCTTTTTTCTGTCTTAATAAGGACGCGATGAGAGGAGGAGCGCTTGCCTTTTCGTCAGCACGCCCCGCGCGGGTGGTGCTGCTTTATCACTCTCTATCTGTGCCCGCCCGCCGGCACGTCGATAGAAAAATAATATTCCTTCAAACATTACTTTCATCTTCTTAACGTTTTGTAGTGAATTTAACAGGTTCACCACTTTTTTCGAATACACCAATGGAAAACAGGTCTTAATTGAGGAAACATACAAAGAGCGTCTCACAAACACCTTATGATGAGCAATGTAATTTGATCACGTTTTTTGTCACTGCCTGGACGTTGGGTTCACTGGCCTGGTGGCAGTGGCTTGTAGACACTGTCACTGAGTGGGAACGGATCTCAAGGTGGGTCAAACTAACCCAAGCAGTGGATCGGTCCGTTTTTTAAATTTATTAATTTTTTTATTTTATGTATTTATTTATTATTTAATACAAGGGCTTCGGCTCACTACCAGTGGGCGGGACCAAAGAATTTGGGTTTCCTTTGAGCTAGGAGGCAGTCAAAGGCAGTCCAACATAAAGCGCCTAGCTCTGGGGACATGGAATGTCATTTCTCTGGTAGGGAATGAACCCGAGCTGGTGTGTGACGAGACCAGTGGTTCTCAATTATTTCCTGTCATGCCCCCCCTACCAAGAAGAAAACAATTCACACCCCCCCACCACAATTTTCTTTTACATTTCGTACTAATGTACATGTTCTTTGCATATTAATGTTAGATTGTCAATAAAATATCTTACCTTAACAAAGCTAAATTGATAAAAATAAAATATCATTTTGAGAACGACTATTGTGAGGATCTCGAAACTCAGTACTCTGTGGTGCTAATATTGATGAGATGATAAATATGTTGAAGCCACAGAACAAAAAGATTAGATATTGTTTGGAAATTAATGACGTACATAAAGGAATATCAGCCTTGATTGGAGTACATTACTGCATTTAAATTTTTAATAAAAATGAAACAATTATTGATGTTATGACCACTATGAAGAATTTAAAAAACAATATATAGGGATAATTATAGTTTTCATTTTGTTATGTGTAGTCTGTTCATGTTGCATTATTTTTATGACAAAGACGATGGTTAATCGTAGGTTTGTTGCCCAAATGTACCATTACAACCTGATTAATGTTGAGAATGACGAACTCAAACTGGACACTGAAACGTAAAAACACATGGACTTCTTGCCCCTGTCCTCACACGTGCACACACACACACACCATACACGAAGATCCGGGAGGTAAGGACGGCTGTCCTACAGGATGCGGATGGAAGAACAACTGCAGCGGAACAATGCCAGGGATGTCTGGAGGGGCCTGAAGACCATCTCAGGCCACGGACAAGCAGGTAAGACCCAGAAGGGGGGGGGGCTTCAGTGGGCAAATGAGTTGAACCTATTTTTCAATAGGTTTGATCAAATGTCTGACCCCGCTCAGGCTTCCCTGATGCAGCCCCCACCCACCCCTCCTGCCACTGCGAACAAGACCCTCTCTCCCCCTCTCTCGCCCCTCTCTCTCTCCACAGGCTCCAGTTCCCAGCCTCATCAGACAACCACCACTTCCTCCTGCTCAGCCTTGTTCCTCACAACATCTCAGGTGAAGAACCAGCTGAGGAAGATGAAGGCGAGGAAGGCGGCAGGCCCAGATGGGACCAGCTCCCAGCTCCTCAAATCCTGCGCAGACCAGCTGTGTGGAATCGTCCAGCACATGTTCAACCTGAGCTTGAAGCTGGGCAGAGTCCCCCAGCTGTGGAAAACATCCTGCCTGGTTCCGGTTCCAAAGACACCCCATCCGAAGGAGCTCAACAACTTCAGACCAGTGGCGCTGACGTCTCATCTGATGAAGACCCTGGAGAGACTGGTCCTCGTCCATCTGCGCCCCCTGGTCAGCTCCTCAATGGACCCACTCCAATTTGCATACCAGCCTGGCATCAGTGTGGATGATGCCATCATCTACCTGCTCCACACTTCACTCTTCCACCTGGAGAAGGCGGGGGGCACGGTGAGGATCATGTTCTTTGATTTCTCAAGTGCTTTCAACACCATCCAGCCCGCCTTATTGGGAGACAAGCTGGAGCAGGCGGGAGTGGCCCACCACCTCATCACATGGATTCACAACTACCTCACAAACCGGCCACAGTACGTGAGAACACAGGACTGTGTGTCTGACGTGCTCCTCTGCAGCACGGGAGCGCCGCAGGGAACTGTGCTGGCTCCCTTCCTGTTCACCCTCTACACCTCGGACTACAAATACAATTCCACAACCTGTCACCTGCAGAAGTTCTCTGATGACTCTGCGATTGTCGGCCTCATCACTGACGATGACGATCGGGAGTACAGAGGGGTTACGCAGGGGTTCGTGGACTGGTGTCAGCAGAACCGCCTCCAAATCAACGCTGGGAAATCCAAAGAGCTGGTGGTGGATTTCCGCAAGCGTCGGCACTCTCCACCTGCACCAGTGAATATCCAGGGAACAGACGTTGAGAGGGTCTCAACTTACAAGTACCTGGGTGTTCATCTGAACAATAAACTGGACTGGAGCGACAACACAGACGCTCTCTATAGGAAGGGTCAGAGCAGACTCTTCCTACTCAGGCGGCTGAGGTCCTTTGGCGTTCGGGGAACACTCCTCAGGAACTTCTATGACTCGGTGGTTTCATCAGTCATCTTCTATGGAGTGGTCTCCTGGGCAGGAGGCATCTCGGGCCGAGACAAAAAGAGACTGGACAAACTGGTGAGGAGGGCCAGCTCTGTCCTGGGCTGCTCCCTGGACTCTGTGGACTCAGTGGGGGGCAGAAGGATGACGGCAAAACTGTCATCAATGCTGGACAAACCAGCCCACCCATTCAATGACACTCTGAGAACACTTTACAGCTCCTTCAGTGACAGACTTTTACACCCTCGCTGTACCAAAGAGAGATTTCGCCGCTCCTTCCTGCCAACTGCTGTCAGACTTTTTAACAAGAACATTGGGTCAGGCCTACAAACGGGAGGGCATTAGTGCAATTGTGCAGTCCTAGGATGCAATATTAACTACTACTGTACTTTCAGCCAAGGGTGTACTTAAATATTGACCAATGATGTATTTTGTTTACCATTACAGTATTCTTATTACAATACTTCTATCACTGTAGTATTTCTACCACTGCAGGATGTTCACTATTACAGTACTTTTATCATTGCAGTACTTTTATCATTGCAGTATTTTTCTATCATTGCGGTACTTTTACTATTACAGTACTTTTACCATTGCAGTACTTTTACCATTGCAGTACTTTCATCATTGCAGTATTTTTCTATCGTTGCAGTACTTTTACTATTACAGTACTTTTACCATTGCAGTATTTTCTATCATGCAGTACTTTTCTATCATTTCAGTACTCTTACCATTACAGTACTTTTATCATTGCAATATTTTTATGATTGCAGTATTTTCAATCATTCAGTAGTTTTTATCATTACAGCGTTTCCCCCTCCGTATAATGGACAAACATTAGGAGTGTTTCCTTACACTTAGATACGTTTATACTGTGTATATTTGCATGCTTTTTCTGAATGTCTGCTGCTAATGTTATACATTAACGGCTACATTACGCCGCCGACTCTGTGTGATCTATATCTTTGCTGCTGTAACACCTCAAATTTCCCCATTGTGGGACTAATAAAGGACATCTTATCTTATCTTATCTTATCTCTCCTACAACGAGGCAAGGGCCTCCACCAAGTCACCCCAGGGACAAGTTTTATTCCCTGATGGTCATCAAATTATGAGGATCTCATTCTACGCCGGAAGGGAGGAGGGGAATTTTTCCCTAATGTGAGGTTTTCGCTCCTCCACTGATGATCACACTGTTGTATGATTTCATTATGATGATCTGTCTTAAAGCCGTAAGGACATGATTTTTAAATCCACAACAGGGGGGAAATGTAAGATGGGCTGAGGATAGGTAATCAGTTTGTGTATTCATAATCATGTTTTTATACACTCATTAATGTTGAACACACACAGAGACACTTACTTGTTATTTTAACACACACACACACAGACACCGTATCCTGAAGATGTGTTTAGTTAAACTGACCTTGGGTTATGATTTTCTGCCTGCTGGAGTCCCTGGTGATTAGTTATTGATGCTTTAGTTAAACTGACCTTTATACCGTGAGTTATTGATGTTTTCTGTCTCTTGGTGATTAGTTGTTGATGCTTTTCTGTCTTCTGGTGATTAGTTATTGATGAGTTAGTTTCAATAAAAAGGCAGAACGGAGGGTGAGAGTCAGAGGGTGTGCGGGATTGAACTGGCAAGACGGCTGTTTCGCCTCCTGGCTCCCTCTCCCATTCTGAATGGCACAAAACGAAAACTTTAGTAAGTTATTTCAGTCTAAAAAAGGCGTCAGGGCATTTTTAAACCGGACAGTAAGTCGCCACTGTCTTGGTTCCTTTTTGTGCCTTGACCCATACCGGAATTATTGAAAGGATGCAGTCCTATTTACAGGCCCAAGTGACACCCCAGGTTTCTGTTGTTTGTACGAGGGCGCTTAATAGGTACTGCTATTCACAATCGTCTTAGGCTGTTTCTTTGCAGAAGTTTATGGACAATGTGTAGTGCTGTAGGATGCAGTCTAGAGCATTCTTGACATTGAAGCTTTTGTTTCCAGCAACTGCTAATGCGACCGTGCATCAAACATGCAAAACACAGACCCTTGCTCCTCAAGAAGTCAATCTTATCCTTGTGATGCTTTCTCCTAAATTCCTTACCAATTGTGAGACTGTGTTGCTCTCCATTACAATTAGCACATGGTTTGGCAATAGCATCCACTGAAACAGGTTCTGCCTTTGGCGTGGTGGTTTTGTTGTTTTCCATCTTGGCGGGCACAATGACTGTTGTGAAGACTTTCTTTGATTTTGTTGTTTCTGTGTGTTGTGATTTTGTTTTCTGTTTTATAGAAATCTTTCGTGCTTGTCAACAAAGTCAACAAAATCCTTAAACTTCACTCTTCTATTTGTTCTTTCTTGGAGATTGCAGGCAAATTTTCTCCAAGATTCTATAAGTCTGTATGGAAGTTTGTTTGCCAATGCCTTTATATTAGCCATGTTGTCCAAGTCCTCCATGTAATTAACATCTGCCATTATGTTCGAACAGCCCATAAGGAATAATGTGAAAGACTGAAGTGCAACACCATCTTCAGACTTGATTGTTGGCCAATCCATGGCTTCCTTTAAATATGCTTCTGCTATCATGAAGTCATCACCATAAAACTCCTTCAAGATTTGTTTTGCTTTGGTATATCCTGTCAGAGGTTCCATATGGATGCAGCTCTTCACCAACTCATGTGGTTGTTCACTAGTATACTGCAGCTAAAATTGAAGATGATCACGGTTATCACTTGTACGGCCTTCAATCCCATGTTCAATGGCACCTATACAGGTTTTATAATGCAGAGGGTCGCCTGTAAAACGTAGGAATGGAAAGTTCGGGAAGAAGCGATGCTTTTTGACTCTTTGCTAAGTATTCTGCGACACTGGCTTGCTGTGAGATTGCGTGGCAAAGGCCATCAAGCACATGTCCCTGTTGTTCTCTACTTTCTGTCTGATGTGGAAATCTAGCCATTGGAATAGTCGAAGTGGGAGCATTTCAGGTCAACACTGCTTGTTGCTCTGATAGGCTGTGATGGTAATTGAATGTTTTTCCTTGTTTAAATTGTAACACACTCATCAGGAATGTGGATACCATCCTCCTGGGTATTTTCATATCTTCTCAAGACATCCAATTTAGCATCAGACTCAGGGAGTGCCGTTTGCATTGCATGCATTTCCTTCTTTGCTTTAATTGCAGCTTCTTCTTGCTCAAGTGCCAACCTTTGTTGTAAATCAGCAGCCTTTGCCTTTAAACATGCTCGTTCCATTTGAGCCTTTAATTTAATTGAAGACGTTGACAGAAGTGAGCTTCTGTCTGTTAGATTCTTTACTTCTACTTCTATGGGTGTAGTTAGTTGATGCAGATCTACTATCAGCAGGTGATATTTGTTTATTGCATCCTTCCTCTGCACGTTTCAAAACGTCCTTCTTCCATTGCTCACATTTCCATTAATTACATTTTTTGGATCAAACCAGTTATTTTGGTCATCGGCAAAATCCTCTTCAGTCTTTAAATTTTGCAGACCGGAATTGAGGTCCACAAATTCTTGCTCCATGCCGCTAAAGCAAACACGAACCTCAGTTTTTTACAGCGTCAACATTTGCATCATCCTCCATCAATTGTTCAATTTGACGTTGCATGGAGGTCAATTGAGCAAATTTGCAGCTGCGTGCCTGCATCCGTTTAGGCTTGTGATCTTCTACAGCTTTTCTCCGTCATTTTTAATGTCCGCTTTCCACTGTCTTGTTCCTCCATGTCAATCCACAATGAAGCAAACAAAAACGTCAAACTGACTGTAGCGTCTCAATTTGCAGGTCAGCCGAATGACGATCAAAGTTTTAAGCAGTTTACTCACGCACCTGTTACGTGCGCGTCCTTGTTAACTCGCGATGCTTGTCAAGTATGGACGCATGCTAACAGCTAGCAGCTCATTGTCCCGACTGGAAAGTTGCTCCTTAGCTGTGATGTGCCTAGGGTTACACTATCTATCATTAACAAACACAGCCAGCCCTCCTCTTTCCTCTTACCGCTTTCCAGTGTCCTGTCCGCAAGTAGTATTTGGAAGCCGTCAAATTCCACAACGGTGTCCGGCGTTAGCTCTGTTAGCCATGAATCCGTGAACATCAGCAAGCTAGCTCATTGGAAGTTCCTCTCGTGCCGCGTTAGCGCTGTTAGCTCGTCCATTTTCTTGGGAAGGTATCTAACATTTCCCATAAAAACGGACGGGAGGACGGGGTGGTCACGCCTCCTCTTTGCCTGGCGTTTCGCCCCCGCGCGACATCCCCCGTCTCTTCCTCCTCAACTCGTGGGGGATATCGGGTCTCGCTCCGGGAGTCGGCACGGGGTTAGCACGAAGTGCTAACAGCTGATCTCTTGTGTAAACGATTGATCCGTAGCTCCCAGTGACATCTCCGGACACGATCACGCAAAAAACAGCCCTCAGCAGCAATAAAACCACCGCAATTTGGATGTCCATTGCTGCGATGAGGTAAAATAAATAAAACTGGGTAAAGGGAAAAACACGCGAAAAAGGCTCAAATAGTGAGCCGTGCTGCTCTAGCAGGTAGCCACTCGCGTGGCGACGGAACCGGAAAAACAAATGTGGTCCCATCAAAATCTGATTGGATATTTAAAAATAAAAGCGTGAAAATTTGCTTATTTGTCTGTCGTCACCAATGATTAAAAAAATTAAAATCATTACAAAATCCTCAAGCTATCGTGATACCAGACGAGTTCTGCGGGACACCAGACCACCCCAGTTGTCCACAAAAAGTGGTCACTTCAAAATTTGATGTGGCATTTCAAAATAAAAAAATCACCTGAAATATGCACTGTGATCAACACTGATTTAAAAGAAAAATCTTTAAAAAATATCCTCAAACTATCGTGATACCAAACCAGGACTGGGGATACTAGACCACACCAGCTGTCCACCAAAAGTGGTCACATCAAAATGTGATGTGGCACTTCAAAATAAAAGTAGCCTGAAATTCGCTTATTTCACGGTCATCACCACTGAGTTAAAAAAAAACATAGCTCGAGCTTTCGTGATACCAGACCAGTTTTGTGGGACACGAGACTACCCCAGCTGTCCATAAAAAGTGGTCCCATTGAAATCTAATTTGTAATTTCAAACTAAAAGTTGCCTGAAATCTGCACATTTCACTGTCATCATGCCTGACTTTAAAATTTCATTAAAAAATATCCTCTAGCTATGGTAATACCAAACCAGGTTTGGAGGACACTAGACAACACAGCTTTCCACCAAAAGTAGTCCCATCAAAATGTAAGGAGGCATTTTAAAATAAAATTGCTGGAGCTGTCGTAATACCAGACTAGTTTTGTTGGACACTCGACGACCCCAGCTGTTCATCAAAAGTGGTCCCATCAAAATCTGGTGTAATTTCACAATAAAAAAAAAAACACCTGAAATATGCACATTTCATTGTCATCAACACTGATTTTAAAATAATCATTTCAAAATACCCTCGAGCTATCGTGATATCAGACCCATTTTGGGGGACACTAGACAACCCCAGTTGTCCATCAATTGCGGTCCCACCAAAATGTGATACGGCATTTCAAAATAAAAGTAGCCTGAAATCAGCATACATCACTGTTATCACGCCTGACTAAAATATCATGACAAAATATCCTCCAGCTATCATGATACCAGACCAGACATATTTCACTGTCATCACCATTGATTTTAAAAAATTAATTAAAAACTAGAGCTGCGAGCAGCTATAAAGGGCCCTCGCCACCCGGACAACGTTGGGGTACTGGCACGTTGGAAATGTGAAATATTTCCGAGAAATAACGTGAGGAATCTTCAAGAGGAATTTGCTTGTAGTTAAAGTTAGAGCAGCTTTTGTTTTCAAAGCCTCGTCAATGTTTGAAGTAAATTTGTTGGCAGGCACTACAGGTGCATCAAATCAAAGACTAATAGACTGAAAAACATTTTCTTTCCGAGAGCCATCACCATTCTGAACTCTCACACACATGCACACACACACGACCACCCTTACCTTGCTGAACAGCGACGTATTGTGTTGTATTTCTCCAATTTCATACTATTTTCCATCACAATATTTATTCTCTTATTTATCTAATTTATATATTTGATTAAATTATTGTTGTATTGCACTGGAGAGGGGAGCTCCCTAATCTTGTTGCACACTGTACAATGACAATAAAAGGATTTCGGATTCTGATAAATTTAGAATGGCCGACTTCCTGTTCAATTTAGCATACGGCTCCATGAGACTTTTTATTAGGTCTTGGCTTTGTACACACTTCATCAAATTTTCAGTTTGGTGAAACAGAGATATGGGGCTGTTTTTTTTTGTTGTTTTTTTTTTCTAGGGGGCGATAGCGAGCCATTTTTAAACAACTGTACGACAAAATAATAAAATATTGTGAATATTGAATCAACTCCCGGTTGGGTGGACGCTGGCACGTTTGGCTGCCACTGCTCACCGGTAACTCTCAGAAATTTTTTGGATCCGCTTGTTGTACCTGCTTTAGCAGTTTACAATCCCTCCAGTTACAGTGATTTTATTTATTATCTGTATGTTGAGCGATCCCGATTCTCATGAATGCCACCCACCGATTGCATAGTCGCTGACGCGTCTACTGTGGCTAAAGTTTAGCTTACCTATCAAAGTTAGCACCTTATGTACAGGGTAAGTTTGGGATTTTTTTAGAGCATGAGCAGGGGAGTTTTTAAGCATTTAGTCCATTGTGGTGAACCGCCCCCATTTAAGTAAATTCAAAATGGCCGACTTCCTGTAAAACCTAGCGCATGGCTCCAAGAGACTTTTTTGTAGGTCTTGGCCTTATACATACTCCATCGAATTTACAAAAAGTAGGTGAATCACTCAACCAGGGCTGATGTTTTTGAATATTTCTAGAGGGCCATGGCAAGCCATTTTAAAAAAGCTGCACATTCCATTCCGCAGGATTGCTATGGACATTGTGGGTCCTTTGACAAAAAGCAGTGGTGTAGTGTGTGACAACGCCACACGTTTCCCAGAGGCATTTCCATTGCGCACAATCACTGCTCCGGCAGTACTTTGTGCCTTGGTGCAACTCCTTTCCAGAGTTGGCATACCAGATGAGATTCTAACAGACCAGGGAACCAATTTCACTTCAAGGTTAATGCAACTGTTCAACAAACAACTGGGCATCTCCGCCATCAAAACCACTCCATACCACCCATAGACTGATGGACTAGTGGAAAGGTTCAATCAGACCTTAAAGAAGATGCTCCAGAAATTTGTGGATGATACTGGAAAAGACTGGGACCGGTGGCTGCCCTTTTTGCTGTTTGCCTATCGCGAAGTTCCTCAGGCGTCAACAGGTTTCTCTCCCTTTGAACTCTTGCATGCTTGGGAGGTTCAGGGGCCATTGGACTTGCTCCGAAAGGCCTAGGAGGCACCTTCCACCACGTGAAGTGATCGGGGGGTGGTGAAATTTGTGCTGGAAATGAGGGAGAGACTGGCCAGGTACCAGTAGGAGGCAGAGGTCAACCTGCGGGAGGCCCAGAAAAGCCAGAAGACCTGGTATGACCAGCAAGCTCGCCACCGGGAGTTTAAACCCGGCCAAAAAGTATTGCGGCTTCTCCCCACATGCAACAACAAGCTTTTAGTAAAGTGGCAGGGGCCATATGAGGTCACCCGGAAGATGGGTCCAGTGACCTATGAGATTTTCCATCCGGAGAAGAAAAAAAATAAACAAACTTATCATGTGAACCTCCTCAAAGAGTGGAAGGAGCGTTCAAACCAGGCTCCAAAGGAGGTCATACTCGCGCGGAAGGTGGAGGAGGACGACGACGACGACAAGGACGAGGACGACGACAATGATGATGATGATGATGATGATGACGAGGCAGAGCTGGAGTCCTCGACGACGACAGATGCGCCTGCACTGGCACGTCGGAAACCCAAGCAAGTCACAGAGATGTGCTTAATTTTCAAGACGGTGCCTTCTCTTTTTTCCGCCAGCCCAGGGAAGACGACGGTGGTAGAACACGTCATTCGTCTCAAAGAAGGATTACCAATTCGTCAGCGCCCCTACCGAGTTCCGCAACACTTGGTGGAGAGACTAACCAAGGAGCTCCAGGAAATGCTGAAGCTTGGAGTCATTGAGCCTTCCAAGTCGGAGTGGTGCAGTCCGGTGGTTATCATCTCCAAGAAAGATGTGTGCTGATTTAGAAAGAGAGTGAAAGACGTTTAAGAGAAGAAGCAGAAAGTACTTAATATGGAGATAAAGAAAGACGAAGAAACAGGAGCGAGAA
Source organism: Idiotropiscis lumnitzeri (assembly GCF_059441095.1). NCBI lineage: Eukaryota > Metazoa > Chordata > Actinopteri > Syngnathiformes > Syngnathidae > Idiotropiscis > Idiotropiscis lumnitzeri. The sequence continues at coordinate 472,146 of NW_028283601.1, read as the reverse complement.
AAAAAGGAGGAAATGCACCAGCCGAGGATCAAAGAGACAGTGACAGTGAAAAAGGAAGTCAGGGTGAGAGAGCTGAGGAGGGCCAGCGAGAAAAGGAGCCGGGATTGCCTCAACAAGTGGACAACAGCGCCCTGGGAAGCCTGCCACAAGAGATGAATGCAAAGCGGCCTGCCAAACAATCACACCAATCCAAGATAATATGCGTAAATGGGCTGCGGGCCTCACGACCACCCCGTCAGCACCGATCTTCTACCAAGGACGTGGAAGAGGAAGAGGACACCTGCCAACAAAAGACGACGTCTGCTACAACTGTAGGAAACATGGCCACTTTGCTCGAAACTGCCGTCAACCACCCAGGAAAACCGATTACAATTTACACAGACAGAATCAAGTTTGATAAGAAATTTGTGATTTGTCAGGACCAGTCGTGAAAGCAACGGAGGATCACGTGACGTAAAAAACAAACAAAAAAAGCAAGTGGAGAAGCAGTTCTACATGAACGTGCGTTTTACTTATTAGGCCGTGATACACTGACACAATTGGACCTTAATATCAGAGTCAATAAGCAAGGGCGAATTCAAACAAACGTCAAAACTTTAAAAGGGCACATTATTATCGGTTGCTACATTTGGAAGAACAAAATAGGACGTCAATAAATTATTAGAAGTAGCTCACAATAGAGTCTGTTTGGGCGATGACGTGCAACACATGGTTAGTCTGCAAGGGACTATCAGATACAATGTATCAAAAGTAAGTGAAAACGCAACTATGGTTTCGTGCACCACCACATGCAACACTTGCACCATTCTCATGGAAAGACTCTCCCTGCTGGAGGGACGTGTCCGCCAGCTAGAGCAGAGTACTGTGGTAAGCGTAAATGTGGCGGACAGCACCGGTTAGCATTGGCCGTAAACGGCTTGCTAATCGCGTTGAGCCTGTTAAGACACAGAGCAGTTCCATTCCACCTCGGTCTCCTGGCTCCCGCACTTTAGTGAAAGGTGACTCCATTACTCGATACATTAAGCTTGAAAATCCAACCACAGAATGTGTATTGCTGGGGCCAGAGCACCCGACATTGAAGCTAATCTTATGGAGCTAGCACACAAGAGACCTAGACACCAGCGCAGTGCAAACAACGCTAGCTATTCAGATATAGTAATACACGTCGGCTCCAATGACACTAGTGTTACTGCCGTTTCAATGATACGCTGGCTAAAGAAAGTTTTAACGCGCACTCACTCACCATGGGTTGAAGTTGCGATGACGTTCGCTCGGCTTCACTGGTCTTGATGTTGATGTGTAGTTATGTATGTCACGTCAAACAGTCAAGGGTTAGTCTTAATCGTAGTCATTTCAGTCCAGATGTCATGCCGTGAAGTCAAGTAAATCAAATAAATAAATCAATGGCTACGGTCTTCCAAACTTCAAATCAAAAACATCCGCGCATATGCGGTAATCAATACAATATACTATCTTCTATCTTCCAGTTTGTACATAAATAATGCGTCTTGAGTAAGTGCGGTTGAAAAACGGTATCCGACCAGCGTTCCCCCACCTGTCCTGCATTTGTTATTTATGGATGAACGCAACCAGTGCTGACGTCATCAATTGCCCTAGTGGTGGTGTTGCCATACTGCATTACTCAAAAGAAAACTGCTCCAACAACTAGGATGAAGCAATCAGAGATCACAAAGAAAAAACATAGCAAGGACTTGTGATCTCGCCAGAAAGATGAGTCTGAGTCGAGTAATTGTCTCTGGCCCCTTGCCTGCGAGAGGCAATGATGAGAAAGATGGGGGTGTAGCCCTCATTTCCGAATTTAATCTAAAACTTAGTCCTCGTCCTAGCAATTCCTTCAAAACATTTGAAGTTCTCATTATGCGATCCACGGCCGCACTGCCGTTTTATCTTGCCGTTTTTTACCGTCCCCCTGGCTCTTACTCAGGCTTTTTAGATGAATTTTCTGAATTTGTGGCTGATTTGGTAACTCATGCGGATAATATATCATGGGCGACTTCAACATTCATATGAATCTCCCGTCGGAACCACTTACCGTGGCGTTTCGGACAATAATTGATATGTTTGGTTTCATGCAAATAATAGATGAAGCAACGCATATAAATGGTAACACGTTAGATTTGGTATTAACCCGGGGCTTAGCATCCTCAAAAATAATTGTATTACCATATACTAGTGCTATAGCTGACCATTACTTAATCAAATTTGAAGTCTTGGCGCATTGCCATCGTTCTGACCATGATCAAAGCTATAGCAGCCGCAACATTAGCTCCTTAACCACCGCTGCGCTCTCTGAGCTACTCCCTTTAGTAACCGATTCGTTTCCTAATTATATTGGTACGATTGATGATCTTACAAACAACTTTAATGTCGCTCTGTTAAATGCGCCTGACTCCGTCGCACCTTTAAAAACTAAAACTTGTCCAAAGAGGCTGACTCCGTGGTTTTATGAGGAAACACGCATACTGAAACGATTCTTGTAGGAAGCTTGAGCGCAAATGGCGTGCGACCAAACTGGAGGTCTTCCGTCAGGCATGGTGCGCTAGTTTATACAAGGAAGCGCTCAATCTAGCCAAAACTAATTATTACTCTAGATTAATTGTTTTACATAAAAACAACCCTAAATATTTATTTGCTACTGTAGCAATGCTAACGCAACAGCAACCAACCTCGGATAGCTCTTCCTATTCAGCTCACGATTTCATGCAATTCTTTACTCAGAAGATTGAGTGTATTCGTGATGAGATTAAAGACACTGTTCTTACAATTCCGTTGAATTCCGTCATAAATGGTGTTAATAGGGACATTAGGGCTGATAACTGTCCGATAACCTTATCTCAATTTAAAAAAGTATCTCTTGAAAGCCAAACAAAATTGGTTAGTGGGGCAAAACCGACAACTTGTGTGCTCGATCCGCTTCCTGGCAAACTAATTAAAGAACTGTTTATGACCCTAGGACCGTCTGTCTTAAATATTATTAATCTATCACTTACCACGGGTATAGTACCAGCAGCTTTAGGACCGCCATTATGCGACCGCTACTTAAGCAACCAAACCTCGACCCAGAGAGTCTCAACAACTATAGACCGGTTTCAAATCTTCCGTTTATTGCAAAAATCTTGAAAAACTTAATGAATATATGACTACTAATAATCAATTTGAACCTTTCCAATCAGGTTTTACCGAATGGAAGCTACGGAGGAGGAGGGCATGCTCGCGTCACAGTTAAGCCGAAGAGGAGCACCTTCCCCGGGCACGGGCGGTGTCAAGCGGCCCCTAAGTTTAACCGAATGGAAGCTCCGGAGGAGGAGGGCATGCTCGCGTCACAGTTAAGCCGAAGAGGAGCACCTCTTCCCCCCGGGCACGAGCGGAGCGCGAGGCTGTCAGTTATGAATGAATAAATGAATAAATAAATAAATGAAGAATGCCACCTTTCATTTCACTGGCATGATCCGTGCCTGTCATGCCGCGTGTGTTTTTGTTTTTTCAGCTGTGTGGGCGTTCCTCCAGCGATCGTCTCGCGCCATGCGGTCAGCTGCTGCGAGACGCGCCCACCAGCCCCGCACCGGATTCCCATTCACTCACTGATTACACTCACTACCACCTACACTGACTACCTGGCGTCGGATTGTTATCCTACTTGTGTCTGCGTTTGGAGAGTCCTGCTCAATCCTCCAGCTCTGCTGGAGGATCATAACATTCACAGGGCACACCGGACGGCGTACCAGAAGTTAAAAGTCGAAGTAATTAAATAAATACAAAAATAAGTAATTGAATAAATACAAAAATAATGGCTGGGGAATAAAAAAATAAGAAGTTTTAATAATAATTTTTTTTTGTTATAACATGAATTTCACTCTCTCTACCCGTATATATATATATATATATATATATATATATAATTTAAGCATTTTTGAAGGTGCGCCGCTACTTCGCGGATTTTCAGTTTTCGCGGGTGGTCTCGGTCCCCATTAACCGCGATAACCGAGGGTTCACTGTATTACTCTTACTCGATCTTGGCGCCGCTTTTGACACTTGATCATAACATATTATTAAAACGCCTTGAAACTTGTGTTGGCATTTCAGGTTCAGCGCTTTCTTGGTTTAATTCGTATCTGTCGGAGAGGAGGCACCGTGTAATTCATGGCAATGCGACTTCTGATCTTTGTAAGATCACACGCGGAGTTCCGCAGGGATTGGTACTAGATGCTACCGCTTGGTGATATTATACGGAAATATAACATTAGTTTTCATTGTTATGCTGATGATACGCAATTATACATGCCGTTGGATATAACGAATCCGTGTGATTGCTATAAATTAGAGGCATGCCTTGCCGAAATTAAACTATGAATGTCTTTCAATTTTTTGCGTCTTAACTCAGATAAAACCGAGATGCTGATCATTGGACCAGCGCGTCATCGGTACCTTTTTCAAAGACACCACTATGAGTATCGATAAATTGCCCAAAAGGATTCAACAAGATCAATGTCTAAAGTCATTTTTGGCCAATTTTCAATCAGATTCGTTAAAAGGGCACCGTGCAGTACGTCAAAATGTAAAAAATTATAATTTTTGTCACCACTGGGTGGTGCAAGGTGGTCGCTGCTCAGGCCCTAATAATAATAATAATAATAATAATAATAAAAGTAATAATATTTTCTACAAAAACAATAGGGACCTCGCAGCCGTCGCAGCTCGGGCCCTAATAACAATTTCTACAAAAACAATAGGGACCTCGCCGCGGTCGCTGCTCGGGCCCCAATAATAATTTCTACACAAAGTCCATTGTGGTGACCCGCCCCCTTTTAAGTAAATTCAAAATGGCCGACTTCCTGTAAAACCTAGCTCATTGCTCCAAGAGACTATTTTGTAGGTCTTGGTCTTATACATACAGTGAACCCTCGCTACTTCGCGGTTCACCTTTCGCGGGTTCAGTGCTTCGCGGGTCTAAAAAATATTCGGGGGCATTGTAGTTTCGCCGAGCGACACAACGGGGCGCTGGAGCGGTTAGACGGCCGGCGTGCGCCGAAGAAGAGCGTGGGCGAAGAGGAGAGTGGACGAAGAAGAGCACGTTCCCCCGGACACGATCGGTGGCGACGTTTCGCGTGGTTCGGACCGTACCAGAGCTCCGGCCAGCGTGCGTGGCAGTTAAGCCGTAGAGGAGCACCTTCCCCGGGCACGGGCGGTTCCAAGCGGCCCCTAAGTTTAACCGAATGGAAGCTCCGGAGGAGGAGGGCATGCTCGCGTCACAGTAAGCCGAAGAGGAGCACCTTCCCCGGGCACGGGCAGTGCCAAGCGGCCCCTAAGTTTAACCGAATGGAAGCTCCGGGGGAGGAGGGCGGGCGTGTGTCACAGTTAAGCCAAATTGGAGCACCTCTTCTGCCCGGGCACGAGCAGAGCGCGAGGCTGTCAGTTATGAATGAATAAATGAATAAATAAATAAAGAATGCCACCTTTCATTTCACAGGGCACACCGGACGGCGTACCAGCAGGTAAAAGTCGGAGTAATTAAATAAATACAAAAAGAATGGCTGGGGAATAAAAAAATAATACGTTTTAATAATAATTAGGTTTTTTGTTATAACATGAATTTCACTCTCTCTCTCCCCGTATATATATATATATATATATATATTTATTATATATATTGTATATTTTTTTTAAGCATTTTTGAAGGTGCGCCGCTACTTCGCGGATTTTCAGTTTTCGCGGGTGGTCTCGGTCCCCATTAACCGCGATAACCGAGGGTTCACTGTACTCCATAAAATTTACAAAAAGCGAGGTGAAACACTCAACCAGAGCTGCTTTTTTTAACATTTCTCGAGGGCCATGGCGAGCCATTTCAAAAAAGCTGCACAACTAACGTATAAAATATTGATAAATTTGCTCGGCCTGATGTGTGTGTAAAGTTTTACGAGTTGTCGTTCATATTTAGAACCTCATAATCAGCTTTGTTTTATTGCCGAACAGTGCAATGCCACTCCCACAACTTTTCACGAAAAAGGACGAATTTCGTATTGTGACATCCTCATGGCCGAAACAGTCATCCGAGCATATATGAGGGCGACCTTGTTGAGTTGCACGGAGAAAAACATCCAAGAAAATAACTTGTATTAGCTTTTACCAGTTGGTGGCGCTACTACTACGATGTAAAATAAGTTGGTAGATGTCTTCAGGGCTGAAGTATCCTCAAATGTGTACAACTTCGAGAAGATAGGATCATCTGAGTCATGTTGCCGGAGCTTTTGTTGCCACAGAGTACAATCGGACTTTTCAGCACCTTAATAGCCACGCCTTTTGCCAAAACGTCACAAAATTCGGCAGAGAGTAAGATCATTGTCTTGAGTCTTTTCTGACTAATTTTCAGTCGGATTCGTCAAAAGGGCACCGTGCAGTACGTGAAAATTAAAATAAAAACTAATTTTTGATTCCACTTGGCGGCACTGTGTGTATAACAAAATAATAACATTACGATGTCTTCAGGTCGGGACGTTTTATTTACAGGTGAAGGTTTGGATTTTTAGGAGCATGTGCAGGGGAGTTATTAAGCATTCATTTATTTGTATTAGGTTCATTTTGTCTTCTTATTATTGATATTTGACTGATTCATTAAAAGCAGACAATTATGTTTTAGGTAAATTTTTTACCTGACATCTTTCGGCGAGTCTTTCGCCTTCTTCAGAGTGTCGCATGATGGTGTCTTGAGCTGATGTTCCATGAGGGTGTGACTTACCTGTCAAAAAAATGAAAAAAATCAGAGCAGTAAAAGAACAAGCACAACATGAACATTACAAATCAGCAATCACTGACCACTGCAAAAGGGAAAACTACATCATGGACCGGGAGAAGGGCAGGGTCATCCGCACAGAAGAGAACAAACAACAGCGCTGGATCAGAGAGGCCATTGAGATCTGCAAGCGAGGCATAAAAACCATGAACAGAGACAAGGGAGCCTTCATCCTCTCTACCACCTGGACCAGCATCTTGGCGGAGTGAACGGACAGCGGGGGCGTGACTTGCCTTCATTCTTGTGACAGGTAAGTCACGCCCTCATGGAACATCAGCTGATAAAGACGGGTCACAAGACAGCATCATGTGACACTCTGAAGAAGGCGAAAGACTTTCGTATTGTGACATGCTCAAGGCCTAAACACTCATCCGAGCAAATATAAGGTAGATTTTGTTCACCTGCCCGGAGAAAAACATCAACGAAAATAATTTGTATTTGTTTTAACCAGTTGGTGGCGCTACCACTGCGATCAAAAATAAGTTGGCAGCCGTCTTCAGGGCCTGAATATCCTCAAATGTGAAAAATTTCGAGAAGATGGATCATCTGAATCATTTTGCAGGAACTTTTGTTGCCACGGAGAATAATCAGACTCTGCGGCACCGTAATAGCCACGCCCTTCGAAGGAAAGTCACAAAAATAGGGATAGAGTAAGATCAATGTCTTGAGTCTTTTCTAGCCAATTTTCAATCAGATTCGTTAAAAGGGCACCGTGCAGTAAGTCAAAATGTAAAAAATGATATTGATTGGCGCAAGGTGTATAACTGAATATAAACATATAGATGTCTTCAGGTACAGACTTTTTATGTACATGTGAAGTTTTGGATTTTTAGCAGCATGTGCAGGAGAGTTATTAAGCATTTTGTCCATTGCGGCGAAGGAAATCTTAAGTGAAAACTTTGAAGCCCCGCCCCCGTCATATAGTATTTCGGAAACAAAAAATTTTAGCCCCAGTGTTTGTCCCAGGTCTTCAGATGCTACAGACAGAATTTTAAGGCAATCAGATGAAGCCTTTAGGATCAGGGTGCAAAAGAATGACCCCTGTAAACATGCAAAAAAGGGCAAAAGTCGGACTTTCAAAAATTCATAACTCACTTCCTGTTCATATTAGACGTAAAAATATCAAATTTTTCGCCATGCCCGATGAGACTGCCAAGTTTGGTGAGTTTTTGTGCATGTTTCGGGGGTCAAAAATGCGATCGAACAATCGGAAAAATAATAATAATAATAATTTCTACAAAAACAATAGGGACTTCGCAGCGGTCGCTGCTCAGGCCCTAATAATAATAATAATAAAAGTAATAATATTTTCTACAAAAACAATAGGGACCTCGCCGCGGTCGCTGCTCGGGCCCCAATAATAATTTCTACACAAAGTCCATTGTGGTGACCCGCCCCCTTTTAAGTAAATTCAAAATGGCCGACTTCCTGTAAAACCTAGCTCATTGCTCCAAGAGACTTTTTTGTAGGTCTTGGTCTTATACATACAGTGAACCCTCGCTACCTCGCGGTTCACCTTTCGCGGGTTCAGTGCTTCGCGGGTCTAAAAAATATTCGGGGGCATTGTAGTTTCGCCGAGCGTCACGACGGGGCGCTGGAGCGGTTAGACGGCCGGCGTGCGCCGAAGAAGAGCGTGGGCGAAGAGGAGAGTGGACGAAGAAGAGCACGTTCCCCCGGACACGATCGGTGGCGACGTTTCGCGCGGTTCGGACCGTACCAGAGCTCCGGCCGGCGTGCGTGGCAGTTAAGCCGTAGAGGAGCACCTTCCCCGGGCACGGGCGGTGCCAAGCGGCCCCTAAGTTTAACCGAATGGAAGCTCCGGAGGAGGAGGGCATGCTCGCGTCACAGTAAGCCGAAGAGGAGCACCTTCCCCGGGCACGGGCGGTTCCAAGCGGCCCCTAAGTTTAACCGAATGGAAGCTCCGCAGGAGGAGGGCATGCTCGCGTCACAGTAAGCCGAAGAGGAGCACCTTCCCCGGGCACGGGCGGTGCCAAGCGGCCCCTAAGTTTAACCGAATGGAAGCTCCGGGGGAGGAGGGCGGGCGTGTGTCACAGTTAAGCCAAATTGGAGCACCTCTTCTGCCCGGGCACGAGCGGAGCGCGAGGCTGTCAGTTATGAATGAATAAATGAATAAATAAATAAAGAATGCCACCTTTCATTTCACAGGGCACACCGGACGGCGTACCAGCAGGTAAAAGTCGGAGTAATTAAATAAATACAAAAAGAATGGCTGGGGAATAAAAAAATAATACGTTTTAATAATAATTTGGTTTTTTTGTTATAACATGAATTTCACTCTCTCTCTCCCCGTATATATATATATATATATATATATATATATATATATATTTATTATATATATTGTATATTTTTTTTAAGCATTTTTGAAGGTGCGCCGCTACTTCGCGGATTTTCAGTTTTCGCGGGTGGTCTCGGTCCCCGTTAACCGCGATAACCGAGGGTTCACTGTACTCCATAAAATTTACAAAAAGCGAGGTGAAACACTCAACCAGAGCTGCTTTTTTTAACATTTCTCGAGGGCCATGGCGAGCCATTTCAAAAAAGCTGCACAACTAACGTATAAAATATTGATAAATTTGCTCGGCCTGATGTGTGTGTAAAGTTTTACGAGTTGTCGTTCATATTTAGAACCTCATAATCAGCTTTGTTTTATTGACGAACAGTGCAATGCCACTCCCACAACTTTTCATGAAAAAGGACGAATTTCGTATTGTGACATCCTCATGGCCGAAACAGTCATCCGAGCATATATGAGGGCGACCTTGTTGAGTTGCACGGAGAAAAACATCCAAGAAAATAACTTGTATTAGCTTTTACCAGTTGGTGGCGCTACTACTACGATGTAAAATAAGTTGGTAGATGTCTTCAGGGCTGAAGTATCCTCAAATGTGTACAACTTCGAGAAGATAGGATCATCTGAGTCATGTTGCCGGAGCTTTTGTTGCCACAGAGTACAATCAGACTTTTCAGCACCTTAATAGCCACGCCTTTTGCCAAAACGTCACAAAATTCGGCAGAGAGTAAGATCATTGTCTTGAGTCTTTTCTGACTCATTTTCAGTCGGATTCGTCAAAAGGGCACCGTGCAGTACGTGAAAATTAAAATAAAAACAAATTTTTGATTCCACTTGGCGGCACTGTGTGTGTATAACAAAATAATAACATTAAGATGTCTTCAGGTCGGGACGTTTTATTTACAGGTGAAGGTTTGGATTTTTAGGAGCATGTGCAGGGGAGTTATTAAGCATTCATTTATTTGTATTAGGTTCATTTTGTCTTCTTATTATTGATATTTGACTGATTCATTAAAAGCAGACAATTATGTTTTAGGTTAATTTTTTACCTGACATGTTTCGGCGAGTCTTTCGCCTTCTTCAGAGTGTCGCATGATGGTGTCTTGAGCTGATGTTCCATGAGGGTGTGACTTACCTGTCAAAAAAATGAAAAAAATCAGAGCAGTAAAAGAACAAGCACAACATGAACATTACAAATCAGCAATCACTGACCACTGCAAAAGGGAAAACCACATCATGGACCGGGAGAAGGGCAGGGTCATCCGCACAGAAGAGAACAAACAACAGCGCTGGATCAGAGAGGCCATTGAGATCTGCAAGCGAGGCATAAAAACCATGAACAGAGACAAGGGAGCCTTCATCCTCTCTACCACCTGGACCAGCATCTTGGCGGAGTGAACGGACAGCGGGGGGCGTGACTTGCCTTCATTCTTGTGACAGGTAAGTCACGCCCTCATGGAACATCAGCTGATAAAGACGGGTCACAAGACAGCATCATGTGACACTCTGAAGAAGGCGAAAGACTTTCGTATTGTGACATGCTCAAGGCCTAAACACTCATCCGAGCAAATATAAGGTAGATTTTGTTCACTTGCCCGGAGAAAAACATCAACAAAAATAATTTGTATTTGTTTTAACCAGTTGGTGGCACTACCACTGCGATCAAAAATAAGTTGGCAGCCGTCTTCAGGGCCTGAATATCCTCAAATGTGAAAGATTTCCAGAAGATGGATCATCTGAATCATTTTGCAGGAACTTTTGTTGCCACGGAGAATAATCAGAATCTGCGGCACCGTAATAGCCACGCCCTTTGAAGGAAAGTCATAAAAATAGGGATAGAGTAAGATCAATGTCTTGAGTCTTTTCTAGCCAATTTTCAATCGGATTCGTTAAAAGGGCACCGTGCAGTACGTCAAAATGTAAAAATTTATATTGATTGGCGCAAGGTGTATAACTGAATATAAACATATAGATGTCTTCAGGTACCGACTCTTTATGTACATGTGAAGTTTTGGATTTTTAGCAGCATGTGCAGGAGAGTTATTAAGCATTTTGTCCATTGCGGCGAAGGAAATCTTAAGTGAAAACTTTGAAGCCCCGCCCCCGTCATATAGTATTTCGGAAACAAAAAATTTTAGCCCCAGTGTTTGTCCCAGGTCTTAAGATGCTCCAGACAGAACTTTAAGGCAATCAGATGAAGCCTTTAGGATCAGGGTGCAAAAGAATGACCCCTGTAAACATGCAAAAAAGGGCAAAAGTCGGACTTTCAAAAATTCATAACTCACTTCCTGTTCATATTAGATGTTAAAAAATATAAAATTTTTCGCCATGCCCGATGAGACTGCCAAGTTTGGTGAGTTTTTGTGCATGTTTCGGGGGTCAAAAATGCGATCGAACAATCGGAAAAATAATAATAATAATAATTTCTACAAAAACAATAGGGACTTCGCAGCGGTCGCTGCTCAGGCCCTAATAATAATAATAATAAAAGTAATAATATTTTCTACAAAAACAATAGGGACCTCGCCGCGGTCGCTGCTCGGGCCCCAATAATAATTTCTACACAAAGTCCATTGTGGTGACCCGCCCCCTTTTAAGTAAATTCAAAATGGCCGACTTCCTGTAAAACCTAGCTCATTGCTCCAAGAGACTTTTTTGTAGGTCTTGGTCTTATACATACAGTGAACCCTCGCTACTTCGTGGTTCACCTGTCGCGGGTTCAGTGCTTCGCGGGTCTAAAAAATATTCGGGGGCATTGTAGTTTCGCCAAGCGGCACGACGGGGCGCTGGAGCGGTTAGACGGCCGGCGTGCGCCGAAGAAGAGCGTGGGCGAAGAGGAGAGTGGACGAAGAAGAGCACGTTCCCCCGGACACGATCGGTGGCGACGTTTCGCGCGGTTCGGACCGTACCAGAGCTCCGGCCGGCGTGTGTGGCAGTTAAGCCGTAGAGGAGCACCTTCCCCGGGCACGGGCGGTGCCAAGCGGCCCCTAAGTTTAACCGAATGGAAGCTCCGGAGGAGGAGGGCATGTTCGCGTCACAGTAAGCCGAAGAGGAGCACCTTCCTCGGGCACGGGCGGTTCCAAGCGGCCCCTAAGTTTAACCGAATGGAAGCTCCGGAGGAGGAGGGCATGCTCGCGTCACAGTAAGCCGAAGAGGAGCACCTTCCCCGGGCACGGGCGGTTCCAAGCGGCCCCTAAGTTTAACCGAATGGAAGCTCCGGAGGAGGAGGGCATGCTCGCGTCACAGTAAGCCGAAGAGGAGCACCTTCCCCGGGCACGGCGGTGCCAAGCGGCCCCTAAGTTTAACCGAATGGAAGCTCCGGGGGAGGAGGGCGGGCGTGTGTCACAGTTAAGCCGAATTGGAGCACCTCTTCTGCCCGGGCACGAGCGGAGCGCGAGGCTGTCAGTTATGAATGAATAAATGAATAAATAAATAAAGAATGCTACCTTTCATTTCACAGGGCACACCGGACGGCGTACCAGCAGGTAAAAGTCGGAGTAATTAAATAAATACAAAAAGAATGGCTGGGGAATAAAAAAATAATACGTTTTAATAATAATTTGTTTTTTTTGTTATAACATGAATTTCACTCTCTCTCTCCCCGTATATATATATATATATATATATATATATATATATATATATATATATATATATATATATATATATATATATATATATATTTATTATATATATTGTATATTTTTTTTAAGCATTTTTGAAGGTGCGCCGCTACTTCGCGGATTTTCAGTTTTCGCGGGTGGTCTCGGTCCCCATTAACCGCGATAACCGAGGGTTCACTGTACTCCATAAAATTTACAAAAAGCGAGGTGAAACACTCAACCAGAGCTGCTTTTTTTTAACATTTCTCGAGGGCCATGGCGAGCCATTTCAAAAAAGCTGCACAACTAACGTATAAAATATTGATAAATTTGCTCGGCCTGATGTGTGTGTAAAGTTTTACGAGTTGTCGTTCATATTTAGAACCTCATAATCAGCTTTGTTTTATTGCCGAACAGTGCAATGCCACTCCCACAACTTTTCACGAAAAAGGACGAATTTCGTATTGTGACATCCTCATGGCCGAAACAGTCATCCGAGCATATATGAGGGCGACCTTGTTGAGTTGCACGGAGAAAAACATCCAAGAAAATAACTTGTATTAGCTTTTACCAGTTGGTGGCGCTACTACTACGATGTAAAATAAGTTGGTAGATGTCTTCAGGGCTGAAGTATCCTCAAATGTGTACAACTTCGAGAAGATAGGATCATCTGAGTCATGTTGCCGGAGCTTTTGTTGCCACAGAGTACAATCGGACTTTTCAGCACCTTAATAGCCACGCCTTTTGCCAAAACGTCACAAAATTCGGCAGAGAGTAAGATCATTGTCTTGAGTCTTTTCTGACTAATTTTCAGTCGGATTCGTCAAAAGGGCACCGTGCAGTACGTGAAAATTAAAATAAAAACAAATTTTTGATTCCACTTGGCGGCACTGTGTGTATAACAAAATAATAACATTAAGATGTCTTCAGGTCGGGACGTTTTATTTACAGGTGAAGGTTTGGATTTTTAGGAGCATGTGCAGGGGAGTTATTAAGCATTCATTTATTTGTATTAGGTTCATTTTGTCTTCTTATTATTGATATTTCACTGATTCATTAAAAGCAGACAATTATGTTTTAGGTTAATTTTTTACCTGACATGTTTCGGCGAGTCTTTCGCCTTCTTCAGACTGTCGCATGATGGTGTCTTGAGCTGATGTTCCATGAGGGTGTGACTTACCTGTCAAAAAAATGAAAAAATCAGAGCAGTAAAAGAACAAGCACAACATGAACATTACAAATCAGCAATCACTGACCACTGCAAAAGGGAAAACCACATCATGGACCGGGAGAAGGGCAGGGTCATCCGCACAGAAGAGAACAAACAACAGCGCTGGATCAGAGAGGCCATTGAGATCTGCAAGCGAGGCATAAAAACCATGAACAGAGACAAGGGAGCCTTCATCCTCTCTACCACCTGGACCAGCATCTTGGCGGAGTGAACGGACAGCGGGGGGCGTGACTTGCCTTCATTCTTGTGACAGGTAAGTCACGCCCTCATGGAACATCAACTGATAAAGACGGGTCACAAGACACCATCATGTGACACTCTGAAGAAGGCGAAAGACTTTCGTATTGTGACATGCTCAAGGCCTAAACACTCATCCGAGCAAATATAAGGTAGATTTTGTTAACCTGCCCGGAGAAAAACATCAACGAAAATAATTTGTATTTGTTTTAACCAGTTGGTGGCGCTACCACTGCGATCAAAAATAAGTTGGCAGCCGTCTTCAGGGCCTGAATATCCTCAAATGTGAAAGATTTCCAGAAGATGGATCATCTGAATCATTTTGCAGGAACTTTTGTTGCCACGGAGAATAATCAGACTCTGCGGCACCGTAATAGCCACGCCCTTTGAAGGAAAGTCATAAAAATAGGGATAGAGTAAGATCAATGTCTTGAGTCTTTTCTAGCCAATTTTCAATCGGATTCGTTAAAAGGGCACCGTGCAGTACGTCAAAATGTAAAAATTTATATTGATTGGCGCAAGGTGTATAACTGAATATAAACATATAGATGTCTTCAGGTACCGACTCTTTATGTACATGTGAAGTTTTGGATTTTTAGCAGCACGTGCAGGAGAGTTATTAAGCATTTTGTCCATTGCGGCGAAGGAAATCTTAAGTGAAAACTTTGAAGCCCCGCCCCCGTCATATAGTATTTCGGAAACAAAAAATTTTAGCCCCAGTGTTTGTCCCAGGTCTTAAGATGCTCCAGACAGAACTTTAAGGCAATCAGATGAAGCCTTTAGGATCAGGGTGCAAAAGAATGACCCCTGTAAACATGCAAAAAAGGGCAAAAGTCGGACTTTCAAAAATTCATAACTCACTTCCTGTTCATATTAGACGTTAAAAAATATCAAATTTTTCGCCATGCCCGATGAGACTGCCAAGTTTGGTGAGTTTTTGTGCATGTTTCGGGGGTCAAAAATGCGATCGAACAATCGGAAAAATAATAATAATAATAATTTCTACAAAAACAATAGGGACTTCGCAGCGGTCGCTGCTCAGGCCCTAATAATAATAATAATAATAATAATAATAATAAAAGTAATAATATTTTCTACAAAAACAATAGGGACCTCGCCGCGGTCGCTGCTCGGGCCCCAATAATAATTTCTACACAAAGTCCATTGTGGAGACTCGCCCCCTTTTAAGTAAATTCAAAATGGCCGACTTCCTGTAAAACCTAGCTCATTGCTCCAAGAGACTTTTTTGTAGGTCTTGGTCTTATACATACAGTGAACCCTCGCTACTTCGAGGTTCACCTTTCGCGGGTTCAGTGCTTCGCGGGTCTAAAAAATATTCGGGGGCATTGTAGTTTCGCCGAGCGGCACGACGGGGCGCTGGAGCGGTTAGACGGCCGGCGGGCGCCGAAGAAGAGCGTGGGCGAAGAGGAGAGTGGACGAAGAAGAGCACGTTCCCCCGGACACGATCGGTGGCGACGTTTCGCGCGGTTCGGACCGTACCAGAGCTCCGGCCGGCGTGCGTGGCAGTTAAGCCGTAGAGGAGCACCTTCCCCGGGCACGGGCGGTTCCAAGCGGCCCCTGAGTTTAACCGAATGGAAGCTCCGGAGGAGGAGGGCATGCTCGCGTCACAGTAAGCCGAAGAGGAGCACCTTCCCCGGGCACGGGCGGTTCCAAGCGGCCCCTAAGTTTAACCGAATGGAAGCTCCGGAGGAGGAGGGCATGCTCGCGTCACAGTAAGCCGAAGAGGAGCACCTTCCCCGGGCACGGGCAGTGCCAAGCGGCCCCTAAGTTTAACCGAATGGAAGCTCCGGGGGAGGAGGGCGGGCGTGTGTCACAGTTAAGCCGAATTGGAGCACCTCTTCTGCCCGGGCACGAGCGGAGCGCGAGGCTGTCAGTTATGAATGAATAAATGAATAAATAAATAAAGAATGCCACCTTTCATTTCACAGGGCACACCGGACGGCGTACCAGCAGGTAAAAGTCGGAGTAATTAAATAAATACAAAAAGAATGGTTGGGGAATAAAAAAATAATAAGTTTTAATAATAATTTGTTTTTTTTGTTATAACATGAATTTCACTCTCTGTCTCTCTCTCTCCCCCCGTATATATATATATATATATATATATATATATATATATATTTATATATTTATTATATATATTGTATATTTTTTTTAAGCATTTTTGAAGGTGGCCGCTACTTCGCGGATTTTCAGTTTTCGCGGGTGGTCTCGGTCCCCATTAACCGCGATAACCGAGGGCTCACTGTACTCCATAAAATTTACAAAAAGCGAGGTGAAACACTCAACCAGGGCTGCTTTTTTGAACATTTCTCGAGGGCCATGGTGAGCCATTTCAAAAAAGCTGCACAACTAACGTATAAAATATTGATAAATTTGCTCGGCCTGATGTGTGTGTAAAGTTTCACGAGTTGTTGTTCATATTTAGAACCTCATAATCAGCGTTGTTTTATTGACGAACAGTGCAATGCCACTCCCACAACTTTTCATGAAAAAGGACAAATTTCGTATTATGACATCCTCATGGCCCGAAACAGTCATCCGAGCATATATGAGGGCGACCTTGTTGAGTTGCACGGAGAAAAACATCCAAGAAAATAACTTGTATTAGCTATTAGCAGTTGGTGGCGCTACTACTACGATGAAAAATAAGTTGGTAGATGTCTGCAGGGCTTAAGTATCCTCAAATGTGTGCAACTTCGAGAAGATAGGATCATCTGAGTCATGTTGCTGGAGCTTTTGTTGCCACAGAGTACAATCGGACTTTTCAGCACCGTAATAGCCACGCCTTTTGCCAAAACGTCACAAAATTCGGCAGAGAGTAAGATCATTGTCTTGAGTCTTTTCTGACTAATTTTCAGTCGGATTCGTCGAAAGGGCACCGTGCAGTACGTGAAAATTAAAATAAAAACAAATTTTTGATTCCACTTGGCGGCACTGTGTGTATAACAAAATAATAACATTAAGATGTCTTCAGGTCGGGACGTTTTATTTACAGGTGAAGGTTTGGATTTTTAGGAGCATGTGCAGGGGAGTTATTAAGCATTCATTTATTTGTATTAGGTTCATTTTGTCTTCTTATTATTGATATTTCACTGATTCATTAAAAGCAGACAATTATGTTTTAGGTTAATTTTTTACCTGACATGTTTCGGCGAGTCTTTCGCCTTCTTCAGACTGTCGCATGATGGTGTCTTGAGCTGATGTTCCATGAGGGTGTGACTTACCTGTCAAAAAAATGAAAAAATCAGAGCAGTAAAAGAACAAGCACAACATGAACATTACAAATCAGCAATCACTGACCACTGCAAAAGGGAAAACCACATCATGGACCGGGAGAAGGGCAGGGTCATCCGCACAGAAGAGAACAAACAACAGCGCTGGATCAGAGAGGCCATTGAGATCTGCAAGCGAGGCATAAAAACCATGAACAGAGACAAGGGAGCCTTCATCCTCTCTACCACCTGGACCAGCATCTTGGCGGAGTGAACGGACAGCGGGGGGCGTGACTTGCCTTCATTCTTGTGACAGGTAAGTCACGCCCTCATGGAACATCAACTGATAAAGACGGGTCACAAGACACCATCATGTGACACTCTGAAGAAGGCGAAAGACTTTCGTATTGTGACATGCTCAAGGCCTAAACACTCATCCGAGCAAATATAAGGTAGATTTTGTTAACCTGCCCGGAGAAAAACATCAACGAAAATAATTTGTATTTGTTTTAACCAGTTGGTGGCGCTACCACTGCGATCAAAAATAAGTTGGCAGCCGTCTTCAGGGCCTGAATATCCTCAAATGTGAAAGATTTCCAGAAGATGGATCATCTGAATCATTTTGCAGGAACTTTTGTTGCCACGGAGAATAATCAGACTCTGCGGCACCGTAATAGCCACGCCCTTTGAAGGAAAGTCATAAAAATAGGGATAGAGTAAGATCAATGTCTTGAGTCTTTTCTAGCCAATTTTCAATCGGATTCGTTAAAAGGGCACCGTGCAGTACGTCAAAATGTAAAAATTTATATTGATTGGCGCAAGGTGTATAACTGAATATAAACATATAGATGTCTTCAGGTACCGACTCTTTATGTACATGTGAAGTTTTGGATTTTTAGCAGCACGTGCAGGAGAGTTATTAAGCATTTTGTCCATTGCGGCGAAGGAAATCTTAAGTGAAAACTTTGAAGCCCCGCCCCCGTCATATAGTATTTCGGAAACAAAAAATTTTAGCCCCAGTGTTTGTCCCAGGTCTTAAGATGCTCCAGACAGAACTTTAAGGCAATCAGATGAAGCCTTTAGGATCAGGGTGCAAAAGAATGACCCCTGTAAACATGCAAAAAAGGGCAAAAGTCGGACTTTCAAAAATTCATAACTCACTTCCTGTTCATATTAGACGTTAAAAAATATCAAATTTTTCGCCATGCCCGATGAGACTGCCAAGTTTGGTGAGTTTTTGTGCATGTTTCGGGGGTCAAAAATGCGATCGAACAATCGGAAAAATAATAATAATAATAATTTCTACAAAAACAATAGGGACTTCGCAGCGGTCGCTGCTCAGGCCCTAATAATAATAATAATAATAATAATAATAATAAAAGTAATAATATTTTCTACAAAAACAATAGGGACCTCGCCGCGGTCGCTGCTCGGGCCCCAATAATAATTTCTACACAAAGTCCATTGTGGAGACTCGCCCCCTTTTAAGTAAATTCAAAATGGCCGACTTCCTGTAAAACCTAGCTCATTGCTCCAAGAGACTTTTTTGTAGGTCTTGGTCTTATACATACAGTGAACCCTCGCTACTTCGAGGTTCACCTTTCGCGGGTTCAGTGCTTCGCGGGTCTAAAAAATATTCGGGGGCATTGTAGTTTCGCCGAGCGGCACGACGGGGCGCTGGAGCGGTTAGACGGCCGGCGGGCGCCGAAGAAGAGCGTGGGCGAAGAGGAGAGTGGACGAAGAAGAGCACGTTCCCCCGGACACGATCGGTGGCGACGTTTCGCGCGGTTCGGACCGTACCAGAGCTCCGGCCGGCGTGCGTGGCAGTTAAGCCGTAGAGGAGCACCTTCCCCGGGCACGGGCGGTTCCAAGCGGCCCCTGAGTTTAACCGAATGGAAGCTCCGGAGGAGGAGGGCATGCTCGCGTCACAGTAAGCCGAAGAGGAGCACCTTCCCCGGGCACGGGCGGTTCCAAGCGGCCCCTAAGTTTAACCGAATGGAAGCTCCGGAGGAGGAGGGCATGCTCGCGTCACAGTAAGCCGAAGAGGAGCACCTTCCCCGGGCACGGGCAGTGCCAAGCGGCCCCTAAGTTTAACCGAATGGAAGCTCCGGGGGAGGAGGGCGGGCGTGTGTCACAGTTAAGCCGAATTGGAGCACCTCTTCTGCCCGGGCACGAGCGGAGCGCGAGGCTGTCAGTTATGAATGAATAAATGAATAAATAAATAAAGAATGCCACCTTTCATTTCACAGGGCACACCGGACGGCGTACCAGCAGGTAAAAGTCGGAGTAATTAAATAAATACAAAAAGAATGGTTGGGGAATAAAAAAATAATAAGTTTTAATAATAATTTGTTTTTTTTGTTATAACATGAATTTCACTCTCTGTCTCTCTCTCTCCCCCCGTATATATATATATATATATATATATATATATATATATTTATATATTTATTATATATATTGTATATTTTTTTTAAGCATTTTTGAAGGTGGCCGCTACTTCGCGGATTTTCAGTTTTCGCGGGTGGTCTCGGTCCCCATTAACCGCGATAACCGAGGGCTCACTGTACTCCATAAAATTTACAAAAAGCGAGGTGAAACACTCAACCAGGGCTGCTTTTTTGAACATTTCTCGAGGGCCATGGTGAGCCATTTCAAAAAAGCTGCACAACTAACGTATAAAATATTGATAAATTTGCTCGGCCTGATGTGTGTGTAAAGTTTCACGAGTTGTTGTTCATATTTAGAACCTCATAATCAGCGTTGTTTTATTGACGAACAGTGCAATGCCACTCCCACAACTTTTCATGAAAAAGGACAAATTTCGTATTATGACATCCTCATGGCCCGAAACAGTCATCCGAGCATATATGAGGGCGACCTTGTTGAGTTGCACGGAGAAAAACATCCAAGAAAATAACTTGTATTAGCTATTAGCAGTTGGTGGCGCTACTACTACGATGAAAAATAAGTTGGTAGATGTCTGCAGGGCTTAAGTATCCTCAAATGTGTGCAACTTCGAGAAGATAGGATCATCTGAGTCATGTTGCTGGAGCTTTTGTTGCCACAGAGTACAATCGGACTTTTCAGCACCGTAATAGCCACGCCTTTTGCCAAAACGTCACAAAATTCGGCAGAGAGTAAGATCATTGTCTTGAGTCTTTTCTGACTAATTTTCAGTCGGATTCGTCAAAAGGGCACCGTGCAGTACGTGAAAATTAAAATAAAAAAAAAATTTTGATTCCACTTGGCGGCACTGTGTGTATAACAAAATAATAACATTAAGATGTCTTCAGGTCGGGACGTTTTATTTACAGGTGAAGGTTTGGATTTTTAGGAGCATGTGCAGGGGAGTTATTAAGCATTCATTTATTTGTATTAGGTTCATTTTGTCTTCTTATTATTGATATTTGACTGATTCATTAAAAGCAGACAATTATGTTTTAGGATAATTTTTTACCTGACATGTTTCGGCGAGTCTTTCGCCTTCTTCAGAGTGTCGCATGATGGTGTCTTGAGCTGATGTTCCATGAGGGTGTGGCTTACCTGTCAAAAAAA
The DNA here is from genome assembly GCF_059441095.1 of Idiotropiscis lumnitzeri. Taxonomy (NCBI): domain Eukaryota; kingdom Metazoa; phylum Chordata; class Actinopteri; order Syngnathiformes; family Syngnathidae; genus Idiotropiscis; species Idiotropiscis lumnitzeri. The sequence continues at coordinate 451,160 of NW_028283601.1, read as the reverse complement.
TGAAAAAAATCAGAGCAGTAAAAGAACAAGCACAACATGAACATTACAAATCAGCAATCACTGACCACTGCAAAAGGGAAAACCACATCATGGACCGGGAGAAGGGCAGGGTCATCCGCACAGAAGAGAACAAACAACAGCGCTGGATCAGAGAGGCCATTGAGATCTGCAAGCGAGGCATAAAAACCATGAACAGAGACAAGGGAGCCTTCATCCTCTCTACCACCTGGACCAGCATCTTGGCGGAGTGAACGGACAGCGGGGGGCGTGACTTGCCTTCATTCTTGTGACAGGTAAGTCACGCCCTCATGGAACATCAGCTGATAAAGACGGGTCACAAGACACCATCATGTGACACTCTGAAGAAGGCGAAAGACTTTTGTATTGTGACATGCTCAAGGCCTAAACACTCATCCGAGCAAATATAAGGTAGATTTTGTTAACCTGCCCGGAGAAAAACATCAACGAAAATAATTTGTATTTGTTTTAACCAGTTGGTGGCGCTACCACTGCGATCAAAAATAAGTTGGCAGCCGTCTTCAGGGCCTGAATATCCTCAAATGTGAAAAATTTCGAGAAGATGGATCATCTGAATCATTTTGCAGGAACTTTTGTTGCCACGGAGAATAATCAGACTCTGCGGCACCGTAATAGCCACGCCCTTCGAAGGAAAGTCACAAAAATAGGGATAGAGTAAGATCAATGTCTTGAGTCTTTTCTAGCCAATTTTCAATCAGATTCGTTAAAAGGGCACCGTGCAGTACGTCAAAATGTAAAAAATGATATTGATTGGCGCAAGGTGTATAACTGAATATAAACATATAGATGTCTTCAGGTACAGACTCTTTATGTACATGTGAAGTTTTGGATTTTTAGCAGCATGTGCAGGAGAGTTATTAAGCATTTTGTCCATTGCGGCGAAGGAAATCTTAAGTGAAAACTTTGAAGCCCCGCCCCTGTCATATAGTATTTCGGAAACAAAAAATTTTAGCCCCAGTGTTTGTCCCAGGTCTTCAGATGCTACAGACAGAATTTTAAGGCAATCAGATGAAGCCTTTAGGATCAGGGTGCAAAAGAATGACCCCTGTAAACATGCAAAAAAGGGCAAAAGTCGGACTTTCAAAAATTCATAACTCACTTCCTGTTCATATTAGACGTTAAAATATCAAATTTTTCGCCATGCCCGATGAGACTGCCAAGTTTGGTGAGTTTTTGTGCATGTTTCGGGGGTCAAAAATGCGATCGAACAATCGGAAAAATAATAATAATAATAATTTCTACAAAAACAATAGGGACTTCGCAGCGGTCGCTGCTCAGGCCCTAATAATAATAATAATAATATTATTAATAATAAAAGTAATAATATTTTCTACAAAAACAATAGGGACCTCGCAGCCGTCGCAGCTCGGGCCCTAATAACAATTTCTAGAAAAACAATAGGGACCTCGCAGCGGTCACTGCTCGGGCCCTAATAATAATAATAAAAATAATAATAATTTCCACAAAAACAATGGGGACCTCGTAGCGGTCGCTGCTCGGGCCCTAATAATAATTTCTACAAAAACAATAGGGACCTCGCCGCCGTCGCTGCTCGGGCCCCAATAATAATTTCTACACAAAGTCCATTGTGGTGACCCGCCCCCTTTTAAGGAAAAATTAAAAATGGCCGACTTCCTGTAAAACCTAGCTCATTGCTCCAAGAGACTTTTTTGTAGGTCTTGGTCTTATACATACAGTGAACCCTCGCTACTTCGCGGTTCACCTTTCGCGGGTTCAGTGCTTCGCGGGTCTAAAAAATATTCGGGGGCATTGTAGTTTCGCCGAGCGGCACGACGGGGCGCTGGAGCGGTTAGACGGCCGGCGTGCGCCGAAGAAGAGCGTGGGCGAAGAGGAGAGTGGACGAAGAAGAGCACGTTCCCCCGGACACGATCGGTGGCGACGTTTCGCGCGGTTTGGACCGTACCAGAGCTCCGGCCGGCGTGCGTGGCAGTTAAGCCGTAGAGGAACACCTTCCCCGGGCACGGGCGGTGCCAAGCGGCCCCTAAGTTTAACCGAATGGAAGCTCCGGAGGAGGAGGGCATGCTCGCGTCACAGTAAGCCGAAGAGGAGCACCTTCCACGGGCACGGGCGGTTCCAAGCAGCCCCTAAGTTTAACCGAATGGAAGCTCCGGAGGAGGAGGGGATGCTCGCGTCACAGTAAGCCGAAGAGGAGCACCTTCCCCGGGCACGGGCGGTTTCAAGCGGCCCCTAAGTTTAACTGAATGGAAGCTCCGGAGGAGGAGGGCATGCTCGCGTCACAGTAAGCCGAAGAGGAGCACCTTCCCCGGGCACGGGCGGTGCCAAGCGGCCCCTAAGTTTAACCGAATGGAAGTTCCGGGGGAGGAGGGCGGGCGTGTGTCACAGTTAAGCCGAATTGGAGCACCTCTTCCGCCCGGGCACGAGCGGAGCGCGAGGCTGTCAGTTATGAATGAATAAATGAATAAATAAATAAAGAATGCCACCTTTCATTTCACAGGGTACACCGGACGGCGTACCAGCAGGTAAAAGTCGGAGTAATTAAATAAATACAAAAAGAATGGCTGGGGAATTAAAAAATAATATGTTTTAATAATAATTTGTTTTTTTTGTTATAACATTAATTTCACTCTCTCTCTCCCCGTATATATATATATATATATATATATATATATATATATATATATTTATATATTTATTATATATATTGTATTTTTTTTAAGCATTTTTGAAGGTGTGCCGCTACTTCGCGGATTTTCAGTTTTCGCGGGTGGTCTCGGTCCCCATTAACCGCGATAACCGAGGGTTCACTGTACTCCATAAAATTTACAAAAGGCGAGGTGAAACACTCAACCAGGGTTGCTTTTTTGAACATTTCTCGAGGGCCATGGCGAGCCATTTCAAAAAAGCTGCACAACTAACGTATAAAATATTGATAAATTTGCTCGGCCTGATGTGTGTGTAAAGTTTCACGAGTTGTCGTTCATATTTACAACCTCATAATCAGCGTTGTTTTATTGCCGAACAGTGCAATGCCACTCCCACAACCTTTCACGAAAAAGGACGAATTTCGTATTGTGACATCCTCATGGCCGAAACAGTAATCCGAGCATATATGAGGGCGACCTTGTTGAGTTGCACGGAGAAAAACATCCAAGAAAATAACTTGTATTAGCTTTTACCAGTTGGTGGCGCTACTACTACGATGAAAAATAAGTTGGTAGAAGTCTTCAGGGCTGAAGTATCCTCAAATGTGTACAACTTCGAGAAGATAGGATCATCTGAGTCATGTTGCCGGAGCTTTTGTTGTCACAAAGTACAATCGGACTTTTCAGCACCGTAATAGCCACGCCTTTTGCCAAAACGTCACAAAATTCGGCAGAGAGTAAGATCATTGTCTTGAGTCTTTTCTGACTAATTTTCAGTCGGATTCGTCAGAAGGGCACCGTGCAGTACGTGAAAATTTAAATAAAAACAAATTTTTGATTCCACTTGGCGGCGCTGTGTGTAAAACAAAATAAGAACATTAAGATGTCTTCAGGTCGGGACGTTTTATTTACAGGTGAAGGTTTGGATTTTTAGGAGCATGTGCAGGGGAGTTATTAAGCATTCATTTATTTGTATTAGGTTCATTTTGTCTTCTTATTATTGATATTTGACTGATTCATTAAAAGCAGACATTTATGTTTTAGGTTAATTTTTTACCTGACATGTTTCGGCGAGTCTTTCGCCTTCTTCAGAGTGTCGCATGATGGTGTCTTGAGACCAGTCTTTATCAGCTGATGTTCCATGAGGGTGTGACTTACCTGTCAAAAAAATTAAAAAATCAGAGCAGTAAAAGAACAAGCACAACATGAACATTACAAATCAGCAATCACTGACCACTGCAAAAGGGAAAACCACATCATGGACCGGGAGAAGGGCAGGGTCATCCGCACAGAAGAGAACAAACTACAGCGCTGGATCAGAGAGGCCATTGAGATCTGCAAGCGAGGCATAAAAACCATGAACAGAGACAAGGGAGCCTTCATCCTCTCTACCACCTGGAGCAGCGTCTTGGCGGAGTGAATGGACAGCGGGGGGCGTGACTTGCCTTCATTCTTGTGACAGGTAAGGCACGCCTTCATGGAACATCAGCTGATAAAGACAGGTCACAAGACACCATCACAGGGTTCGAAGTTAACTTTAAAAACTGCTTGCCCATAGGGCAAGTGCCACTAAAATTTGCCTTGCCCGAGTGGCCAAATTACTTGCCCAACTTGGGCAAGTGACAATTTTTTTTCTCTTGCCCTGAGTGACTTTTTGTATGACAAAGTGTCTAATTACAAATTGCATGAATTTTTTGTTCGGACAGTTCCCGCCTAGAAAGAATTAAAAATACGTTACAATCATAAGGGTTGCTTATAGAAAAATGTATCATGTATTAACACATTAATTAGGTGTCTGCTGACCCAGGATTATGTTATTGTTATGTTATGTTATATATGAAAGAGAATGTGGAATGACACTGAACGATGGAAGGTGGAAGGATGTGGAAAGATTGTGAATGACATTGAATGATTTGGAATGACACTGAAAGATTTTGAATAATACTGAATGACACTGAATGAAGTAAAACTTTCTGGGAACGGGCCAATTCAAGATAGCTGCCGCACTGTGGGGGAGGCTTTGGTACCAAATTTGGAAAGAGACCCAAACGGTTGGGTCCATTTTATATCAGTGTGGGGGTGAAACGTTGGTCTCGGCGGAGCTGTCTGAATATTGGAGAAGTTAGAAGACAAAGTAAAACAGAACAATTAAAATCACTCTTCAAATACATATTGTTTGGTGGGCAGAGCATGATTTACAGCTCACCATTTTATTGCATGCACCAAGCATGTTATACATTTTTCTGTCCATGGGATGGCGTAGTCAAGAAAAATGAAGCATCTCGAAGCCCATTCGTGTGTGAAGTATTTCCCTGCAGGGCTTGGCTGCTTTATGGGGCTTCATTTTGCCATCACTAGTTTTAGATAGTTTTAATTTTTGAAAGAGCATTTTTGTTTTAGTATTAAGGTAGGCCAGAAATGGAATGAAATGCAGAGATAGAAATGACACAGGAAAAATTTGGCTAGAAGGGCTATAATTTTCATTAAAGCAGAGAAGAAAATAGAAACTACAAAAAACATTGATGTGTACTTGTCCACTTTAAGGTAGAACTGGTTGAAGTGAAATGAGTCACAAGATTGGAAAAATAGGAAATAAAATAGAATTAACATGTTCATTTTTGTGATAAGAAATTTGTGATTAGGTGAAAAGGGGAAAAAAAAGAGAATTACAGGCTTTTCAAATAAAACAACCTAATTTAAATTGGCCAACTTGTAAAATGGAAAAGAAAATTCTAAATTATGCACAGAAAGCATGAACGTGTTGGGCAGAAGGAAGGAAAAAGAAAAGAAAGAAAGGAGGAAGCAGTAAGTCTTGTTACAAAACATTAACTTTTCAGGACGAGTTGTGGTAGCAATGGAGGATCACGTGACGTAAAAAGTCAAACATAAAAGTGTGTGTAGAAGGAGTTCTACATCAACATGCGTTTTACTCATTAGGCCGTGATACACTGGCAAAATTGGACTTCAATAGAATTAATAAGCACGGGCGAATTCAAACAAACGTCAAAACTTTAAAGGGGCGCATTGTCAGTGATAAGAAAGAGAAAAGATATTGCCAGACCACTTTTCTGTAAAAACTTTCCTTGGGACGCCTCGGTGACCCCCATTAAATCCCTGACCCTTCATAGATAAAGTTGAGGCCCAGTGCCTCTCAGGGCTGTAATTTATGTGGCAGAGAAAGGTCCAACAAGCCTTGGTAATCTTTAAAACAGTATCGTCATGGCCATGGAATGGGTTGTGTATGTTGGAACTTGTGAAGATACACTACAAGATTGTATCGACAAAGCATCTTAACGCACTACCAAATTATTATAAGCCATTTGAGCAAAACAGTGACTGCAAAAAATGACTTCATTAGCCTGGGTTACTGCAGGAACCAGGGCAAAATGAATTCATTTGCATATTTAGTCACAACAATTTGGATTTCGTGGCAGAGAACCACTTAGAGTGTGATTAAGAGCTTTCACTGCTGCTTTAAGGAATCAAAAAATTACATTCTTTTCCCACCACATTCACATTGCACGCCGGCCTAATTGTCACAGGGACACATTATACTGATAAGTTGCGGTGCATTTCAGCCCAGCGTCATTTTTTCCCCGCATCATCTAGGAGGCGCCACACGACTGTGGAGCCGTCCAAATTATCACCAAACCGCGACTTGACCTTCCTCCCGACTGGAGGAACTCAGACTTGTAACACAGACCAGGTGCGCATTCCAGACTGATAAGAAGTAAAAGTGTTTGAGAACCAAGGTCGCAGCCTGAAATCAAACTGACTTTTATGCGATGGGAGTACTAACATTGTGATACCAACGGATAAGAGATTGTTAGGATAAGCAGGAAGAGCGTAGGCGGGTGTGAGCTAATTAAAATTTGGGGTTTCCCATCTTGTATGAGTTGTATGGTTACAATGTGGACTGACAGTCAAGATAAATGTTCATGCGTTCTGTCGACATTGGGCTTTAAAAACCACAACAGGAAAAGAAAAGTTGTGCATAAAGCACGTCTAAAATAGTTATTTGTGAACGCAAAATTCACTTAACAGAAAATGACACAATTACAATTGGAAACTGCCTCGCCTTTATATCGACACAGCGCAGCTAAAAGGGAAAATGAACACACCCCCACACGCACACACACGCAGAAAATCAACTTGACAATTTGATCCCACGCCAGGGAAAAAGGTACCAGTAATTGAACGCACACATTGGGAGAACAAAGGTGCAAACATTGCTGAGGACAGGATCAGCAAATTGGCAGATGGCAAATCCTGGCTGCCTAATTCATTGATTGGAAAAGTAATAAGAGTGACACACGAGCATAACTATGTGTCAAGAGAGGGGTAGTATGATATGAAATTGTTCCCACATACAGACTTTTCAACAAAAAACTTTTTTTTAGACAGTGTTATTTGTTTGAGATGCAATATTGTTTGGTTGTAATTCATATGTTTTCAAAATGGATTAAGTTGTTTCCGACAACATATGTTGATGCTAAAACAGTTGGAAAAAGTGTTGTGTAATCAAATTGTCAGGTTCAATCACCTAAGCATTCACTGAACATAGGCTAAATGAATGGAAGGAAGACAAGAGTTGATCTTTTACTCGCGAGGAGAACGAACGGAGGTGTGCTCAGTTACATCTCCAAATTCGTTCTGGAGCACACTCCGCCGAGCCCTCTATTTTATTAGGGAAGTCCCTAACAATACAATGTATTTGCACTAAGGGATGAAGGGGGGAGCACCAGCAGGAACATGTAAACATCTCAGACACAAGAGGAAAGACAGACATCAATGGCAGTCATCCACTGATTGAAAAGGCAGATATGCCCTTTTAGTGCTCTGGTACTAAAGTCTCAGTCCTTTTGTTTCAGAGGTGTGTCTCAGCACACCTCCTTTGATGTTGCAGACGTTGATCCAGTCTTCAGGCATCCGCTTCTCTGTGAAGTCTTCTCATCCATATGGTCAAACATGGGTCACGCTGTGGAACAATTCTTTTGCAATACTAATAGAGTAAAATATGGGATAAAATACATCTTCAACCTAACACAAATTATCCTGACATTTGGAATTTCAAGAAGTGATTTGAAGTGAAAATTATGCATTTTGTGAATGATGTTGTAACAAGTGGGACAGTTGTTGCAAAATTGACTCAAAGCGTCATTGTGCATACAGTCTGCAGGACTTGTGGAACGCACAAATGGGACTGTTAAGGGCAAACTTATCAAGACAATGAGGGAAAAAAAGGAGACAATGACCAGACTGTGTTTCAATCACAACAATGAGGATAGTGCCAGCCGAAGTTAGGACACTATCCCCTATCGACTCTCAGGTTCATCAGAACCACCAGCGACTGGCACATCAGTCCCAGTCCACATGGGAAACATGTTTTGACCAAAAAGAAAAAAAAAAAAAAAGACGCAATTACTGGTCAGTGTGTTCTGATCCACAGAGAAATCACGTCCGTGTGGGAGACCAACTCTTCTTCAAGGTGCTGAAACGACTTCGTTGGGACAAGTGAATGCTGAGATGGCCCTCGCCAGATGATTGCAGTGACCCCGACGGCAGCAAAGGTCGCGGGGCGTGGCAGCTGGATCCACCAGTTGCAGTACAAGCTTCTCCGGTTTCCAGCTAAAGGCCGAGCAACGCGAATCCCTCGAACAGGAGCCCACCTGAGTCACAATATCGGACCACACGCACATCGGAACCGCACAACCAGCCACAGATACGAATGTTGAAGCCACAGAACAAAAAGATTAGATATTGTTTGGAAATTAATGACGTACATAAAGAATTTTAGCCTTGATTGGAGAACATTACTGCATTTACATTTTTAATAAAATGAAACAATTATTGATGTTATGACCACTACGAAGAATTTGAAAGACAATATATCGGGATAATTATGGTTTTCATTTTTGTTATGTGTAGTCTGTTCATGTTGCATTATTCTTATGACAAAGATGATTATTAACTGCATGTTTGTTGCCCAAATGTACCATTACAACCTGATTGATGTTGAGAATGACGAATTCGAACTGGACAATGACAAACTCGAACTGGACACTGAAACCTAAATAACACATGGACCCTTTTGCCCCTGCCCCCACACATGCACACACATACACCACACACGAAGATCCGGGAGGTAAAGACGGCTGTCCCCTCCTACAACGAGGCAAGGGCCTCCATCAAGTCGCCGCAGAGACAAGCTCTGCGTGGAGACAAACTCTGCGTGGAGACAGTTTTGTTATTTTTCACTAGGTATATTGAAGTTTTTTTATGTTTTATTCCCAAGTGACCAACATACCATGAGAATCTCGTTCCACGCCGGAAGGGAGGAGGGGAATTTTGTCCCTACTGAGGGTTTTCGCCCCTCCACGGATGACCACACTGTTGTATGATTTCATTATGATGATCTGTCTTAAAGCCGTAAGGACATGATTTAAACCCACAAACGGGGAAATGTGAGATGGGATGAGGATATGTAAATAGTTTGTGTATTTCTAATCATGTTTTTATACACTATTTGTATCAGTTATAATTGCGCACACACACAGACACTCACATTATTGCTTTAGCACACACGCGCACAACTGGAACACACGCACACACTTTAGTTTCGAATTCCTGACTGACTACTGTGGTTGATTGCTTCCTGCCTGCCTGCTAGAATTTCAGACAGACCTCCATTGTCTGCTTAGGTTGCTGATAAAAGACCGAACGGGTGGTAGAGAGTGAGAGAGAGTGCGCGAGATTGAACTGGCAAGACGCCTGCTTCACCTCCTGACTTCCTCTCCCATTCGCGAATGGTCAAAAACAAAACTCTAACTGGTTTGGTCTGGATTTATGCCACCTTCAGTCTAAAAATGGCGTCAGGACGTTTTAAACCTGACAGTTGCCTTGAGATCTCCGAGCTCGAACTGCCCTATTCCCACCTTGATCACAAGCTCCCATGAACCACTTGGACAGGGTTGCCTGTGTCCTTCTCGTTGATGTCCTTTGTGGCTCCATTCCTTTTCAGTGCTCCTAAAACAAAAAAGACAAGAAGCCAACTTAGTAAAGCTATTTAATGATTGTGAAACCTTATGGGACATGCTGAAATGTCTTCACACCACAATCCCTTAAAAAAAAAATTAAAAAAAAAATATATTACCGTATAGAACATCAGAAAAAGGCAGGTCTCGGCGCTTGTTCTTGCTACGATGTCCAAAGAGATTGTACTTCAGAGACAGAGGATTTGTCATGATGAACGCCATCATTGTTCTGACACTATCGTCCAATCCACCAATACCTGCAACCATTATAACATGGGTGTCACTCGATCCAGATAATCATCACACACTTAAAAATATTTTGGCAGTTAAACTGGGTATGATAAACGTCACAGGAAAGGAATTGTCGATTAAGTGAACAGCTTCGGTAACGCCATATACACTCAAAGGGCAAGAGCCCAACATTCTACCAAAATGATTATGATTAGGGAGGTAACGATTCACTCAAGCCCCGATTCGATTTTTGATTTTCAGTTCCCGATTTCGATTCGATGTTTTAATTGTTTTAAGTTGCTGCCACGTTTGTCTCTGTGCGCTCGTGTGATGCTGCAGCGATCCACAAACAAAATATGTCTATACGTCTTGTGCATTTTGAATGGAACCAAAAAACAATACACGATGCCAAATTGTACTATTATTATGAAACTGCCTATGAGTAGTAAAAGAAATACTTGTAAAAATATTTCACATTTTTAGAGCCCCAATACATTCTTTTAAATATAGAAGGGACTGAAATCATGTGAAAATTGAGTCTTTTTCTCAGTTTCCGACTTGGGGTGAACACATTCGGCTTATCATAGTTGCAGTTGACCATCTTGAACTCTGAAGTCTTTCAACTCGGCCTTCCGAATCAGGGTTTTAGAGGTGGGGCTATTTAGTGATACAGTAGGATGGTTTGATCTCTGTAGCTCCAGAATCAGGAATGTACTGGGACTGGGGTTCCTACTTGGGTTTAGGGTACCTAATTTTATATTTCAAGAAATTAAATAATTATTTATAATTTTGAAGATAATACATTAAAATTTCATCATTTTCATACCTGCATTAGATCCTGCAGTAGACTCACAGACTCAACACGTTGGACGTACTCAAGGACCTTCTGCAGCGCCTCTCTTGGTTAGGAAGCTTTTTCTCTGTGACAATCCATGGGGAGGTGTAGATGGTACTTCGTCATCACAGGCTTCAGACTCGTCACTTGAGAAAACATCCCTGCAATGGATGCATAGACACTTGGGCATGAATGTCATTTAACAACAAAAGCTAGAACAAAAAGCTTTGCATTTAAAAGAATACATCTGTGATGGGGAAGCCAGGTTAAAGTGTTAATTTTATAATTATGTAATTAGCTGCAGGTTAGTCTAGTGAAGGTGTAATCACTTCTATTTTGGAGCATAGCTTTTGCTCTGTCCAATCATTGCCTCACCTGCTGAAACCCACATTCGGGTATTTTACAAACCAAAAACTTAAATACCTGTACAGCTCTCATTTTTAACTTATTTTCTCTAACCTTTACCCACAAAATTTGAATATTCAAAATAAAAGTACACAAAGAAGTCACAATTTTTCCACATTAGTTACTTACGTAGTTCCTCTCAAATGCAGCTCAACACTGCATTGAATTAGAGCTTGATAAGCCGACACACAAAACATACAAAGCACATTGTGGCATGATTCTGAATGAGCCAATCTAGCATTTCAACATCTGTTCAACTGTTGGAATTTTAACTATTATCTGACTCTATTAACCAACATTCATCCAACAATTATGCGCGCTCGTTTTGGACACTGCATTGAATTAGAGCTTGATAAACCCACACACAAAACATACAAAGCACATTGTGGCATGATTCTGAATGAGCCAATCTAGCATTTCAATATCTGTTCAACTTTCATCTTGAATTTCTATTATTTAAATAACAGGCAACATTCAACAGTTAATATGTTTTGCTTTACTTACCCAAATCAAACACATCACAAAAAAGCCTTAAATGAGCTAGTGGAGTAGATTGTATTAATTTGAGTGAAAGCTTAAGTCTTTTGGAGAATTTTGGAGAGAGATCGAGGGACACTGTGTTTAGCGTCGTAGGCCCAATGCGAACAATATGTAGCTCGTTGTAAAGGTCCTCATAAAAATAAATAAAACACACAACGCTTATCAGTATTATTAAAAGGGTGATTATAATGTACTTAAGTTTTCCCCAAAATAATTCGAGTACGTACGTTGTTGATATACCCTCTGTGTTCTCGTCACTTATCATTTTAGCATACTGTGTTTTAGCTAACGCACCAAGCAGTTTTCCAACACAGGCAACCTTGAAAAATTACAAAACACATTGTAAAGTAAGTCTAAAAAATGAGAGCCAGACATTTACCCAAGATTAATTAATTAATTCAATTATCGTTCGGGACTCACCGTGCTTTCAGCTCTTCTGCCGCACCTCAAAGACCGCGTAGCTTGCATTCGCTCCTTTTCTCACAGTTTGAATATGCTGCCTTCAAAAGAATCTGTAATTTTGACAACTCCAACTTGAATCTACAAAAATCAAGCAATAAGGTAGAAATAACTTCAAATATACTTTGAATAAAGATCTTTCACAGCATACAGAATTAATAAAATAACTAATTAATAATGTTGATTTTGTTTATTTAAAAAAAAGTAACTGTGTTGACTGTTGGATGTGGCTGACAATGCTGGACCTGCCTTGTCAAATAGTTCATAGATGACAATCTTAGCTGTCTGGTATATTATAAAATGTTATCTTGTCCCTTAAGGGTTATTAAGTCACAGTTGGGGGTACATGTAAATTCACAAAATATAACGTCCAGCCTTGTTAAATTTAGCATAGATAAATACATGAATTTAATTTTAATTTTAATAAATCAATCAATCCTCTGTACTGCTTCTTGTCCTCACAAGGGTCCCCGGGAGTGCTGGAGCCTATCCCAGCTGTCTTCGGGCAGTCGACAGGGTACACCCTGAACTGGTTGCCAGTCAATCGCAGGGCACACAGAGACAAGCAACCATCCGCTCTCACACTCAGACCTTGGACCAGTGACCAATCAACCTATCATGGATGTTTTTGGAAAGTGGGAGGAAACCGGCGAAAACCCTAGCAGGCACAGGGAGAACCTTGCACTTCTGTACTGTGATGCGGACTTGCTAACCAGTCCGCCACCGTGCCGCTTGTTCTAAAGAGTCCCAGAAAATAAAAACACCCGTCCCTTAGTCAAAAGCGGAAAAAGTCCAACAACAACCCGACCATAATTTGCATTGTTCCATAAGTTAAATCAATGTCAAACCTAATAAAAGCTGACTTCTGGTCCTCAAAAATCCTACACTTATTTTAGTCCTTTCACAATCTCGCAGCATAGGCTCCATGGCCATGTCTCTATCGTTTTGGCATCCATTGAATAGTTCTACTGAGAATAGTCTTCGGGTGGTTACTATTAGCATAGCATGCATTAAATATCAAAAAGGCTCCAGAACAAATTTTCAAACCCATGCCCGCTTAGCTCATCTATAACCCATACAGGACCCAGACATGGTTGACCAGCTCTAACCTATGCCCACTTATCCCACACATAACCCAAACAGGACCGATAAATGGTGACCACTTCTAACCCATGCCCACTTAGCCCACACATAACCCAAATAGGACCCAGACATGGTTGACCAGCTCTAACCCATGCCCACTTGGCCCATATACAGCCCATATGAGACCCTCACATGGTTGACCAGTTCTAACCCATGCCCACTTAGCCCACACATAACCCAAATAGGACCTATAAATGGTTTCAGTAGTAGATTCAGTAGTTTTTATCATTACAGCATTTTCCCCTCTGTATAATGGACAGACATTAGGAGTGTTTCCTTACACTTAGATACGTTTATACTGTGTATATTTGCATGCTTTTTATGAATGTCTGCTGCTAATGTTATACATTAACGGCTACATTACGCCGCCGACTCTGTGTGAGCTATATCTTTGCTGCTGTAACACCTCAAATTTCCCCATTGTGGGACTAATAAAGGCCATCTTTATCTTTATCTTTACCAGTTCTAACCCATGCCCACTTAGCCCATACACAACCCGTATTGCACCCACAACATTTGCCCAGTTTAAGCCCATGCCCACCAATCCCAGATGGCGCCCACATGGAACCCTGTACCATTGCCCACTTCTAGCCCATTCCCACTTGGTACCCAGGAATCCCGCATTTACCCCATTTGGGGCCCAGTTGGACATGTTGGCTGGGTACAGTACTTTTATTCTTGCAGTATTTTTATCATTGCAGTATTTTCAATCATTCAGTATTTTTTTTTATCATTGCAGCATTTTTATTTATTTCCCCTCTGAACCATAGACAGGCATTAGGAGTGTTTCCTTACACTTGTATATGTTGTGGGCTGTAAGTGTGTATATACATGGGGATCTGTGTATATACGTATATACTGTGTATATTTGCATGCTTTTTATGAATGCCTGCTGCCAATGTTATACATTAACGGCTACATTACGTCGGTGCCACTGTGTGATGTATATCTTTGCTGCTGTAACACTGCAAATGTCCCCGTTATGGGACAATTAAAAGACATCTTTATCTTTAGAAATTGAAGATTCACTTGCGAGGCCATTTTCAACACGGACCTTTCAAGAGAAGCTATATCGTCCAACACTCGGTCAGTGCTGTCTAAGTGCTTTTCTGTATATTGTTTGTCCACCCGTGGTGTCATAAATTATGGTATTATGAGGGGGATTTATTCAAGTAGGACTAAGTAGGACTTCATTGAAGGCCCAGGTGTGAAATGCATGGCCCTCCACTGGTTCAAATAATATCTAAAACTAAATTACCAGTTACATGTGCAATTTCAATATTCAACAATTATCTCAACAAAAAAGGACAATCTGAATTTTTTTTAAATGCACAATAAAACAGAAAAGCCATTTCCGGGTATTTTACAATTCAGTCTTCATTGGGGAAAAAACATTCAACAATTTGCTTTTCTTATTTAATACATAGTTCAGCACAGCAGGTGGCGGACAAGCACCTTAAAACGTCATTCGCCTACACAAGGAAGAAGAACATGCCAGAGGCGCTCCCGTGTCCTCGTCTTTCGGTCAACCTGAGAATAATGTTCTTGAGGATTAAAGTTTATAAATGTAAGTATGATGTGATTTTTTATTTTATTTTATGTTGTTGAACAGTGTTTTTGTTTATTTTATAATTTCGTCATTAAAAGGCTGTGGCGGTTGGAGAGTCAGCTTCGTGTTAGGGCGTGTTAAAGATCCCGATACCCACACTACACCCTCATTGAAGTATATACGAGTAAAATTATTCGAGCGCGCAGCCAAAGTATATTGTCCACAATTATTTGCGGACTTAACCAAAATCCCATTGAACTGGCGATGTTCGGTGGAATTCTTGTGCCCATGCTGAAAAAAATTCTCTTCAAATGTACATATCAAATTATGACATTATGATAAACAGTTGCATGTGTGCAATTTCGGTCACTCTTTTAAAGTCACCTACGTGTTTTGTCCGAGTGCAGCTAGCGTACTTAGCGACCTTGTGTGCATGCGCCGCAGATTGTGAGAGCGCCTCAAATAGTACAAATGAAGCTATAGCTTGTTCCGGTGGGTCCCAAGCCAGGGTTTTTTCTTAACTACCACATTACTTAAGTTTTAATATCACTCTCAACGTCAAAATTGTTACAAATAAATACATAATGATAACGTGCCGCCAAGCTCGATGACATAGGAGGCGGAAGTTGGTGTCGTCACACGCATTGTCCCAATTTTGCAATATCGGTACGCTTGGAACCTGTGCTCTGCAACACCCCATGTACACGTCAACGAGGAACGTATGGTGTAGAGTGTTTATTGCGATTGGGCCATTCTTTGTCACGGTCTTCTCTCTGACAAATTGGCATATTTAGCAGCCAAAATATAATGAGCCGTTGCTGTGATAGTAGTTGCAGCCCAAGGTTATTTTAGTAAACGAAAATGAACTCAAAACTTGAATAGAAAAAAATAAAATTCGATAATGAAAAAAATACAGTGAACCCTCGGTTATCGCGGTTAATGGGGACCGAGACCACCCGCGAAAACTGAAAATCCGCGAAGTAGCGGCGCACCTTCAAAAATGCTTAAAAAAAAAAAGTGCGAAGTAGTGGTGCACCTTCAAAAATGCTTAAAAAAAAATAATAATAAATATGTATATATATATATATGTATATATATATATATATATACACGGGTAGAGAGAGAGAGAGAGTGAAATTCATGCTATAACAAAAAAAAAAAATTATTATTAAAACTTATTATTTTTTTATTCCCCAGCCATTATTTTTGTATTTATTCAATTACTTCTTTTTGTATTTTTTTAATTACTTCGACCTTTACCTGCTGGTACGCCGTCCAGTGTGCCCTGTGAAATGAAAGGTGGCATTCTTCATTTATTTTTTTTATTCATTTATTCATTCATAACTGACAGCCTCGCGCTCCGCTCGTGCTCGGGCGGAAGAGGTGCTCCTCTTCGGCTTAATTGTCATGCACCTGCTCCCCCGAAGCGTGTCTCCGTTCGGTTGAACTCGGTTTCATTTCGCCCCGCCCGTGCCCGGGGAAGGTGCTTCTCTTCGGCTTAACTGTGACGCGAGCATGCCCTCCTCCTCCGGAGCTTCCATTCGGTTAAACTTAGGGGCCGCTTGACACCGCCCGTGCCCGGGGAAGGTGCTCCTCTTCGGCTTAACTGCCACGCACGCCGGCCGGCCTCCTCCGGAGCTCTCGTACGCTCCCGAACAGAGCGAAATGTCGCCCCGCTAGTGCCCGGGCGGAAGTTGTTCCTCTTCGGCTTAACTGCCACGCACGCTGGCCGGAGCTCTGGTACGGTCCGAACCGCGCGAAACGTCGCCCCAAATCGTGCCCGGGGGAACGTGCTCTTCTTCGTCCACTCTCCTCTTCGCCCACGCTCTTCTTCGGCGCATGCCGGCCGTCTAACAGCTCCAGCGCCCCGTCGTGCCGCTCGGCGAAACTACAATGCCCCCGAATATTTTTTAGACCCGCGAAGCACTGAACCCGCGAAAGGTGAACCGCGAAGTAGCGAGGGTTCACTGTAAAATGAAAATGCTCTTTCAAAAATTAAAACTATCTAAAACTAGTGATGGCAAAATGAAGCCCCATAAAGCAGCCAAGCCCTGCAGGGAAATACTTCACACACGAATGGGCTTCGAGATGCTTCATTTTTCTTGACTACGCCATCCCGTGGACAGAAAAATGTATAACATGCTTGGTGCATGCAATAAAATGGTGAGCTGTAAATCATGCTCTGCTTACCAAACAATATGTATTTGAAGAGTGATTTTAATTGTTCTGTTTTACTTTGTCTTCTCACTTCTCCAATATTCAGACAGCTCCGCAGAGACCAACGTTTCACCCCCACACTGATATAAAATGGACCCAACCGTTTGGGTCTCTTTCCAAATTTGGTACCAAAGCCTCCCCCACAGTGCGGCAGCTATCTTGAATTGGCCCGTTCCCAGAGAGTTTTACTTCATTCAGTGTCATTCAGTATTATTCAAAATCTTTCAGTGTCATTCCAAATCATTCAATGTCATTCACGATCTTTCCACATCCTTCCACCTTCCATCGTTCAGTGTCATTCCACATTCTCTTTGATATATAACATAACATAACAATAACATAATCCTGGGTCAGCAGACACCTAATTAATGTGTTAATACATGATACATTTTTATATAAGCAACACTTATGATTGTAACGTATTTTTAATTCTTTCTAGGCGGGAACTGTCCGAACAAAAAATTCATGCAATTTGTAATTATACACTTTGTCATACAAAAAGTCACTCAGGGCAAGAGAAAAAGAATTGTCACTTGCCCAAGTTGGGCAAGTAATTTGGCCACTCGGGCAAGGCAAATTTTAGTGGCACTTGCCCTATGGGGAAGCAGTTTTTAAAGTTAACTTCGAACCCTGTGATGGTGTCTTGTGACCAGTCTTAATCAGCTGATGTTCCATGAAGGCGTGCCTTACCTGTCACAAGAATGAAGGCAAGTCACGCCCCCCGCTGTCCGTTCACTCCGCCAAGATGCTGCTCCAGGTGGTAGAGAGGATGAAGGCTCCCTTGTCTCTGTTCATGGTTTTTATGCCTCGCTTGCAGATCTCAATTGCTTCTTTGATCCAGCGCTGTAGTTTGTTCTCTCCGGTGCGGATGACCCTGCCCTTCTCCCAGTCCATGATGTGGTTTTCCCTTTTGCAGTGGTCAGTGATTGCTGATTTGTAATGTTCATGTTGTGCTTGTTCTTTTACTGCTCTGATTTTTTAATTTTTTTGACAGGTAAGTCACACCCTCATGGAACATCAGCTGATAAAGACGGGTCTCAAGACACCATCATGCGACACTCTGAAGAAGGCGAAAGACTCGCCGAAACATGTCAGGTAAAAAATTAACCTAAAACATAATTGTCTGCTTTTAATGAATCAGTCAAATATCAATAATAAGAAGACAAAATGAACCTAATACAAATAAATGAATGCTTAATAACTCCCCTGGACATGCTCCTAAAAATCCAAACCTTCACCTGTAAATAAAACGTCCCGACCTGAAGACATCTTAATGTTATTATTTTGTTATACACACAGCGCCGCCAAGTGGAATCAAAAATTTGTTTTTATTTTAATTTTCACGTACTGCACGGTGCCCTTTTGACGAATCCGACTGAAAATTAGTCAGAAAAGACTCACTTACTCTCTGCCGAATTTTGTGACGTTTTGGCAAAAGGCGTGGCTATTACGGTGCTGAAAAGTCCGATTGTACTCTGTGGCAACAAAAGCTCCGGCAACATTACTCAGATGATACTATCTTCTCGAAGTTGTACACATTTGAGGATACTTCAGCCCTGAAGACATCCACCAACTTATTTTTCATCGTAGTAGTAGCGCCACCAACTGGTAAAAGCTAATACAAGTTATTTTTTTGGATGTTTTTCTCCGTGCAACTCAACAAGGTCGCCCTCATATATGCTCGGATGACTGTTTCGGCCATGAGGATGTCACAATACGAAATTCATCCTTTTTCGTGAAAAGTTGTGGGAGTGGCATTGCACTGTTCGGCAATAAAACAACGCTGATTATGAGGTTCTAAATATGAACGACAACTCGTGAAACTTTACACACACATCAGGCAGAGCAAATTTATCAATATTTTATACGTTAGTTGTGCAGCTATTTTGAAATGGCTCGCCATGGCCCTCGAGAAATGTTAAAAAAAGCAGCCCTGGTTGAGTGTTTCACCTCGCTTTTTGTAAATTTTATGGAGTACAGTGAACCCTCGGTTATCGCGGTTAATGGGGACCGAGACCACCCGCGAAAACTGAAAATCCGCGAAGTAGCGGCGCACCTTCAAAAATGCTTAAAAAAAAATACAATATATATAATAAATATATAAATATATATATACGGGGAGAGAGAGAGAGAGTGAAATTGATGTTATAACAAAAAAACCAAATTATTATTAAAACGTATTATTTTTTTATTCCCCAGCCATTCTTTTTGTATTTATTTAATTACTCAGACTTTTACCTGCTGGTACGCCGTCTGGTGTGCCCTGTGAAATGAAAGGTGCCATTCTTTCTTTCTTTATTTATTTATTCATTTATTCATTCATAACTGACAGCTTCGCGCTCCGCTCGTGCCCGGGCGGAAGAGGTGCTCCAATTCGGCTTAACTGTGACACACGCCCACCCTCCTCCCCCGGAGCTTCCATTCGGTTAAACTTAGGGGCCGCTTGGCACCGCCCGTGCCCGGGGAAGGTGCTCCTCTTCGGCTTACTGTGACGCGAGCATGCCCTCCTCCTCCGGAGCTTCCATTCGGTTAAACTTAGGGGCCGCTTGGAACCGCCCGTGGCCGGGGAAGGTGCTCCTCTTCGGCTTACTGTGACGCGAGCATGCCCTCCTCCCCCGGAGCTTCCATTCGGTTAAACTTAGGGGCCGCTTGGAACCGCCCGTGCCCGGGGAAGGTGCTCCTCTTCGGCTTACTGTGACGCGAGCATGCCCTCCTCCTCCGGAGCTTCCATTCGGTTAAACTTAGGGGCCGCTTGGCACCGCCCGTGCCCGGGGAAGGTGCTCCTCTACGGCTTAACTGCCACGCACGCCGGCCGGAGCTCTGGTACTGTCCGAACCGCGCGAAACGTCGCCACCGATCGTGTCCGGGGGAACGTGCTCTTCTTCGTCCACTCTCCTCTTCGCCCACGCTCTTCTTTGGCGCACGCCGGCCGTCTAACCGCTCCAGCGCCCCGTCGTGCCGCTCGGCGAAACTACAATGCCCCCGAATATTTTTTAGACCCGCGAAGCACTGAACCCGCGAAAGGTGAACCGCCAAGTAGCGAGGGTTCACTGTATGTATAAGACCAAGACCTACAAAAAAGACTCTTGGAGCAATGAGCTAGGTTTTACAGGAAGTCGGCCATTTTGAATTTACTTAAAAGGGGGCGGGTCACCACAATGGACTTTGTGTAGAAATTATTATTGGGGCCCGAGCAGCGACCGCGGCGAGGTCCCTATTGTTTTTGTGGAAATTATTATTATTATTATTATTAGGGCCCGAGCAGTGACCTGTTTATTTTTTTTAAGCATTTTTGAAGGTGCGCCGCTACTTCGCGGATTTTCAGTTTTCGCGGGTGGTCTCGGTCCCCATTAACCGCGATAACCGAGGGTTCACTGTACTCCATAAAATTTACAAAAAGCGAGGTGAAACACTCAACCAGAGCTGCTTTTTTTTAACATTTCTCGAGGGCCATGGCGAGCCATTTCAAAAAAGCTGCACAACTAACGTATAAAATATTGATAAATTTGCTCGGCCTGATGTGTGTGTAAAGTTTTACGAGTTGTCGTTCATATTTAGAACCTCATAATCAGCTTTGTTTTATTGCCGAACAGTGCAATGCCACTCCCACAACTTTTCACGAAAAATCACGAATTTCGTATTGTGACATCCTCATGGCCGAAACAGTCATCCGAGCATATATGAGGGCGACCTTGTTGAGTTGCACGGAGAAAAACATCCAAGAAAATAACTTGTATTAGCTTTTACCAGTTGGTGGCGCTACTACTACGATGTAAAATAAGTTGGTAGATGTCTTCAGGGCTGAAGTATCCTCAAATGTGTACAACTTCGAGAAGATAGGATCATCTGAGTCATGTTGCCGGAGCTTTTGTTGCCACAGAGTACAATCGGACTTTTCAGCACCTGAATAGCCACGCCTTTTGCCAAAACGTCACAAAATTCGGCAGAGAGTAAGATCATTGTCTTGAGTCTTTTCTGACTAATTTTCAGTCGGATTCGTCAAAAGGGCACCGTGCAGTACGTGAAAATTAAAATAAAAACAAATTTTTGATTCCACTTGGCGGCACTGTGTGTATAACAAAATAATAACATTAAGATGTCTTCAGGTCGGGACGTTTTATTTACAGGTGAAGGTTTGGATTTTTAGGAGCATGTGCAGGGGAGTTATTAAGCATTCATTTATTTGTATTAGGTTCATTTTGTCTTCTTATTATTGATATTTGACTGATTCATTAAAAGCAGACAATTATGTTTTAGGATAATTTTTTACCTGACATGTTTCGGCGAGTCTTTCGCCTTCTTCAGAGTGTCGCATGATGGTGTCTTGAGCTGATGTTCCATGAGGGTGTGACTTACCTGTCAAAAAAATGAAAAAATCAGAGCAGTAAAAGAACAAGCACAACATGAACATTACAAATCAGCAATCACTGACCACTGCAAAAGGGAAAACCACATCATGGACCGGGAGAAGGGCAGGGTCATCCGCACAGAAGAGAACAAACAACAGCGCTGGATCAGAGAGGCCATTGAGATCTGCAAGCGAGGCATAAAAACCATGAACAGAGACAAGGGAGCCTTCATCCTCTCTACCACCTGGACCAGCATCTTGGCGGAGTGAACGGACAGCGGGGGGCGTGACTTGCCTTCATTCTCGTGACAGGTAAGTCACGCCCTCATGGAACATCAGCTGATAAAGACGGGTCACAAGACACCATCATGTGACACTCTGAAGAAGGCGAAAGACTTTCGTATTGTGACATCCTCAAGGCCTAAACACTCATCCGAGCAAATATAAGGTAGATTTTGTTAACCTGCCCGGAGAAAAACATCAACGAAAATAATTTGTATTTGTTTTAACCAGTTGGTGGCGCTACCACTGCGATCAAAAATAAGTTGGCAGCCGTCTTCAGGGCCTGAATATCCTCAAATGTGAAAGATTTCCAGAAGATGGATCATCTGAATCATTTTGCAGGAACTTTTGTTGCCACGGAGAATAATCAGACTCTGCGGCACCGTAATAGCCACGCCCTTTGAAGGAAAGTCATAAAAATAGGGATAGAGTAAGATCAATGTCTTGAGTCTTTTCTAGCCAATTTTCAATCGGATTCGTTAAAAGGGCACCGTGCAGTACGTCAAAATGTAAAAATTTATATTGATTGGTGCAAGGTGTATAACTGAATATAAACATATAGATGTCTTCAGGTACCGACTCTTTATGTACATGTGAAGTTTTGGATTTTTAGCAGCACGTGCAGGAGAGTTATTAAGCATTTTGTCCATTGCGGCGAAGGAAATCTTAAGTGAAAACTTTGAAGCCCCGCCCCCGTCATATAGTATTTCGGAAACAAAAAATTTTAGCCCCAGTGTTTGTCCCAGGTCTTAAGATGCTCCAGACAGAACTTTAAGGCAATCAGATGAAGCCTTTAGGATCAGGGTGCAAAAGAATGACCCCTGTAAACATGCAAAAAAGGGCAAAAATCGGACTTTCAAAAATTCATAACTCACTTCCTGTTCATATTAGACGTTAAAAAATATCAAATTTTTCGCCATGCCCGATGAGACTGCCAAGTTTGGTGAGTTTTTGTGCATGTTTCGGGGGTCAAAAATGCGATCGAACAATCGGAAAAATAATAATAATAATAATTCCTACAAAAACAATAGGGACTTCGCAGCGGTCGCTGCTCAGGCCCTAATAATAATAATAATAATAATAATAATAAAAGTAATAATATTTTCTACAAAAACAATAGGGACCTCGCCGCGGTCGCTGCTCGGGCCGAAATAATAATTTCTACACAAAGTCCATTGTGGTGACCCGCCCCCTTTTAAGTAAATTCAAAATGGCCGACTTCCTGTAAAACCTAGCTCATTGCTCCAAGAGACTTTTTTGTAGGTCTTGGTCTTATACATACAGTGAACCCTCGCTACTTCGCGGTTCACCTTTCGCGGGTTCAGTGCTTCGCGGGTCTAAAAAATATTCGGGGGCATTGTAGTTTCGCCGAGCGGCACGACGGGGCGCTGGAGCGGTTAGACGGCCGGCGTGCGCCGAAGAAGAGCGTGGGCGAAGAGGAGAGTGGACGAAGAAGAGCACGTTCCCCCGGACACGATCGGTGGCGACGTTTCGCGCGGTTCGGACCGTACCAGAGCTCCGGTCGGCGTGCGTGGCAGTTAAGCCATAGAGGAGCACCTTCCCCGGGCACGGGCGGTGCCAAGCGGCCCCTAAGTTTAACCGAATGGAAGCTCCGGAGGAGGAGGGCATGTTCGCGTCACAGTAAGCCGAAGAGGAGCACCTTCCCCGGGCACGGGCGGTTCCAAGCGGCCCCTGAGTTTAACCGAATGGAAGCTCCGGAGGAGGAGGGCATGCTCGCGTCACAGTAAGCCGAAGAGGAGCACCTTCCCCGGGCACGGGCGGTTCCAAGCGGCCCCTAAGTTTAACCGAATGGAAGCTCCGGAGGAGGAGGGCATGCTCGCGTCACAGTAAGCCGAAGAGTAGCACCTTCCCCGGGCACGGCGGTGCCAAGCGGCCCCTAAGTTTAACCGAATGGAAGCTCCGGGGGAGGAGGGCGGGCGTGTGTCACAGTTAAGCCGAATTGGAGCACCTCTTCTGCCCGGGCACGAGCGGAGCGCGAGGCTGTCAGTTATGAATGAATAAATGAATAAATAAATAAAGAATGCCACCTTTCATTTCACAGGGCACACCGGACGGCATACCAGCAGGTAAAAGTCGGAGTAATTAAATAAATACAAAAAGAATGGCTGGGGAATAAAAAAATAATACGTTTTAATAATAATTTGTTTTTTTTGTTATAAAATGAATTTCACTCTCTCTCTCCCCGTATATATATATATATATATATATATATATATATTATTATATATATTGTATATTTTTTTTAAGCATTTTTGAAGGTGCGCCGCTACTTCGCGGATTTTCAGTTTTCGCGGGTGGTCTCGGTCCCCATTAACCGCGATAACCGAGGGTTCACTGTACTTTTTTAAGGCAATCAGATGAAGCCTTTAGGATCAGGGTGCAAAAGAATGACCCCTGTAAACATGCAAAAAAGGGCAAAAGTCGGACTTTCAAAAATTCATAACTCACTTCCTGTTCATATTAGACGTTAAAATATCAAATTTTTCGCCATGCCCGATGAGACTGCCAAGTTTGGTGAGTTTTTGTGCATGTTTCGGGGGTCAAAAATGCGATCGAACAATCGGAAAAATAATAATAATAATAATTTCTACAAAAACAATAGGGACCTCGCCGCGGTCGCGGCTCGGGCCCCAATAATAATTTCTACACAAAGTCCATTGTGGTGACCCGCCCCCTTTTAAGTAAATTCAAAATGGCCGACTTCCTGTAAAACCTAGCTCATTGCTCCAAGAGACTTTTTTGTAGGTCTTGGTCTTATACATACAGTGAACCCTCGCTACTTCGCGGTTCACCTTTCGCGGGTTCAGTGCTTCGCAGGTCTAAAAAATATTCGGGGGCATTGTAGTTTCGCCGAGCGGCACGACGGGGCGCTGGAGCAGTTAGACGGCCGGCGTGCGCCGAAGAAGAGCGTGGGCGAAGAGGAGAGTGGACGAAGAAGAGCACGTTCCCCCGGACACGATCGGTGGCGACGTTTCGCGCGGTTCGGACCGTACCAGAGCTCCGGCCGGCGTGCGTGGCAGTTAAGCCGTAGAGGAGCACCTTCCCCGGGCACGGGCGGTGCCAAGCGGCCCCTAAGTTTAACCGAATGGAAGCTCCGGAGGAGGAGGGCATGCTCGCGTCACAGTAAGCCGAAGAGGAGCACCTTCCCCGGGCACGGGCGGTTCCAAGCGGCCCCTAAGTTTAACCGAATGGAAGCTCCGCAGGAGGAGGGCATGCTCGCGTCACAGTAAGCCGAAGAGGAGCACCTTCCCCGGGCACGGGCGGTGCCAAGCGGCCCCTAAGTTTAACCGAATGGAAGCTCCGGGGGAGGAGGGCGGGCGTGTGTCACAGTGAAGCCGAATTGGAGCACCTCTTCTGCCCGGGCACGAGCGGAGCGCGAGGCTGTCAGTTATGAATGAATAAATGAATAAATAAATAAAGAATGCCACCTTTCATTTCACAGGGCACACCGGACGGCGTACCAGCAGGTAAAAGTCGGAGTAATTAAATAAATACAAAAAGAATGGTTGGGGAATAAAAAAATAATAAGTTTTAATAATAATTTGTTTTTTTTGTTATAACATGAATTTCACTCTCTGTCTCTCTCTCTCCCCCGTATATATATATATATATATATATATATATATATATATATATATATATATATATATATATATATATATATATATATATATATATATATATATTTATATATTTATTATATATATTGTATATTTTTTTTAAGCATTTTTGAAGGTGCGCTGCTACTTCGCGGATTTTCAGTTTTTGCGGGTGGTCTCGGTCCCCATTAACCGCGATAACCGAGGGTTCACCGTACTCCATAAAATTTACAAAAAGCGAGGTGAAACACTCAACCAGGGCTGCTTTTTTGAACATTTCTCGAGGGCCATGGCGAGCCATTTAAAAAAAGCTGCACAACTAACGTATAAAATATTGATAAATTTGCTCGGCCTGATGTGTGTGTAAAGTTTCACGAGTTGTCGTTCATATTTAGAACCTCATAATCAGCTTTGTTTTATTGCCGAACAGTGCAATGCCACTCCCACAACTTTTCATGAAAAAGGACGAATTTCGTATTGTGACATCCTCATGGCCGAAACAGTCATCCGAGCATATATGAGGGCGACCTTGTTGAGTTGCACGGAGAAAAACATCCAAGAAAATAACTTGTATTAGCTTTTACCAGTTGGTGGCGCTACTACTACGATGAAAAATAAGTTGGTAGATGTCTTCAGGGCTTAAGTATCCTCAAATGTGTGCAACTTCGAGAAGATAGGATCACCTGAGTCATGTTGCTGGAGCTTTTGTTGCCACAGAGTACAATCGGACTTTTCAGCACCGTAATAGCCACGCCTTTTGCCAAAACGTCACAAAATTCGGCAGAGAGTAAGATCATTGTCTTGAGTCTTTTCTGACTAATTTTCAGTCGGATTCGTCGAAAGGGCACCGTGCAGTACGTGAAAATTAAAATAAAAACAAATTTTTGATTCCACTTGGCGGCACTGTGTGTATAACAAAATAATAACATTAAGATGTCTTCAGGTCGGGACGTTTTATTTACAGGTGAAGGTTTGGATTTTTAGGAGCATGTGCAGGGGAGTTATTAAGCATTCATTTATTTGTATTAGGTTCATTTTGTCTTCTTATTATTGATATTTGACTGATTCATTAAAAGCAGACAATTATGTTTTAGGTTAATTTTTTACCTGACATGTTTCGGCGAGTCTTTCGCCTTCTTCAGAGTGTCGCATGATGGTGTCTTGAGACCCGTCTTTATCAGCTGATGTTCCATGAGGGTGTGACTTACCTGTCAAAAAAATGAAAAATCAGAGCAGTAAAAGAACAAGCACAACATGAACATTACAAATCAGCAATCACTGACCACTGCAAAAGGGAAAACCACATCATGGACCGGGAGAAGGGCAGGGTCATCCGCACCGAAGAGAACAAACAACAGCGCTGGATCAGAGAGGCCATTGAGATCTGCAAGCGAGGCATAAAAACCATGAACAGAGACAAGGGAGCCTTCATCCTCTCTACCACCTGGAGCAGCATTTTGGCGGAGTGAACGGACAGCGGGGGGCGTGACTTGCCTTCATTCTTGTGACAGGCAAGTCACGCCCTCATGGAACATCAGCTGATAAAGACGGGCCACAAGACACCATCATGTGACACTCTGAAGAAGGCGAAAGACTTTCGTATTGTGACATCCTCAAGGCCTAAACACTCATCCGAGCAAATGTAAGGTAGATTTTGTTAACCTGCCCGGAGAAAAAAATCAATGAAAATGATTTGTATTTGTTTTAACCAGTTGGTGGCGCTACCACTGCGATCAAAAATAAGTTGGCAGCCGTCTTCAGGGCCTGAATATCCTCAAATGTGAAAAATTTCGAGAAGATGGATCATCTGAATCATTTTGCAGGAACTTTTGTTGCCACGGAGAATAATCAGACTCTGCGGCACCGTAATAGCCACGCCCTTCGAAGGAAAGTCACAAAAATAGGGATAGAGTAAGATCAATGTCTTGAGTCTTTTCTAGCCAATTTTCAATCAGATTCGTTAAAAGGGCACCGTGCAGTACGTAAAAATGTAAAAAATGATATTGATTGGCGCAAGGTGTATAACTGAATATAAACATATAGATGTCTTCAGGTACAGACTCTTTATGTACATGTGAAGTTTTGGATTTTTAGCAGCATGTGCAGGAGAGTTATTAAGCATTTTGTCCATTGCGGCGAAGGAAATCTTAAGTGAAAACTTTGATGCCCCGCCCCCGTCATATAGTATTTCGGAAACAAAAAATTTTAGCCCCAGTGTTTGTGCCAGGTCTTCAGATGCTACAGACAGAATTTTAAGGCAATCAGATGAAGCCTTTAGGATCAGGGTGCAAAAGAATGACCCCTGTAAACATGCAAAAAAGGGCAAAAGTCGGACTTTCAAAAATTCATAACTCACTTCCTGTTCATATTAGACGTTAAAATATCAAATTTTTCGCCATGCCCGATGAGACTGCCAAGTTTGGTGAGTTTTTGTGCATGTTTCAGGGGTCAAAAATGCGATCGAACAATCGGAAAAATAATAATAATAATAATTTCGACAAAAACAATAGGGACTTCGCAGCGGTCGCTGCTCAGGCCCTAATAATAATAATAATAATAATAATAAAAGTAATAATATTTTCTACAAAAACAATAGGGACCTCGCCGCGGTCGCTGCTCGGGCCCCAATAATAATTTCTACACAAAGTCCATTGTGGTGACCCGCCCCCTTTTAAGTAAATTCAAAATGGCCGACTTCCTGTAAAACCTAGCTCATTGCTCCAAGAGACTTTTTTGTAGGTCTTGGTCTTATACATACAGTGAACCCTCGCTACTTCGCGGTTCACCTTTCGCGGGTTCAGTGCTTCGCGGGTCTAAAAAATATTCGGGGGCATTGTAGTTTCGCCGAGCGGCACGACGGGGCGCTGGAGCGGTTAGACGGCCGGCGTGCGCCGAAGAAGAGCGTGGGCGAAGAGGAGAGTGGACGAAGAAGAGCACATTCCCCCGGACACGATCGGTGGCGACGTTTCGCGCGGTTCGGACCGTACCAGAGCTCCGGCCAGCGTGCGTGGCAGTTAAGCCGTAGAGGAGCACCTTCCCCGGGCACGGGCGGTGCCAAGCGGCCCCTAAGTTTAACCGAATGGAAGCTCCGGAGGAGGAGGGCATGCTCGCGTCACAGTAAGCCGAAGAGGAGCACCTTCCCCGGGCACGGGCGGTTCCAAGCGGCCCCTAAGTTTAACCGAATGGAAGCTCCGGAGGAGGAGGGCATGCTCGCGTCACAGTAAGCCGAAGAGGAGCACCTTCCCCGGGCACGGGCGGTGCCAAGCGGCCCCTAAGTTTAACCGAATGGAAGCTCCGGGGGAGGAGGACGGGCGTGTGTCACAGTTAAGCCAAATTGGAGCACCTCTTCTGCCCGGGCACGAGCGGAGTGCGAGGCTGTCAGTTATGAATGAATAAATGAATAAATAAATAAAGAATGCCACCTTTCATTTCACAGGGCACACCGGACGGCGTACCAGCAGGTAAAAGTCGGAGTAATTAAATAAATACTAAAAGAATGGCTGGGGAATAAAAAAATAATACGTTTTAATAATAATTTGGTTTTTTTGTTATAACATGAATTTCACTCTCTCTCTCCCCGTATATATATATATATATATATATATATATATATATATATATATATTTATTATATATATTGTTTATTTTTTTTAAGCATTTTTGAAGGTGCGCCGCTACTTCGCGGATTTTCAGTTTTCGCGGGTGGTCTCGGTCCCCGTTAACCGCGATAACCGAGGGTTCACTGTACTCCATAAAATTTACAAAAAGCGAGGTGAAACACTCAACCAGAGCTGCTTTTTTTAACATTTCTCGAGGGCCATGGCGAGCCATTTAAAAAAAGCTGCACAACTAACGTAGAAAATATTGATAAATTTGCTCGGCCTGATGTGTGTGTAAAGTTTTACGAGTTGTCGTTCATATTTAGAACCTCATAATCAGCTTTGTTTTATTGCCGAACAGTGCAATGCCACTCCCACAACTTTTCATGAAAAAGGACGAATTTCGTATTGTGACATCCTCATGGCCGAAACAGTCATCCGAGCATATATGAGGGCGACCTTGTTGAGTTGCACGGAGAAAAACATCCAAGAAAATAACTTGTATTAGCTTTTACCAGTTGGTGGCGCTACTACTACGATGGAAAATAAGTTGGTAGATGTCTTCAGGGCTGAAGTATCCTCAAATGTGTACAACTTCGAGAAGATAGGATCATCTGAGTCATGTTGCCGGAGCTTTTGTTGCCACAGAGTACAATCGGACTTTTCAGCACCTTAATAGCCACGCCTTTTGCCAAAACGTCACAAAATTCGGCAGAGAGTAAGATCATTGTCTTGAATCTTTTCTGACTCATTTTCAGTCGGATTCGTCAAAAGGGCACCGTGCAGTACGTGAAAATTAAAATAAAAACAAATTTTTGATTCCACTTGGCGGCACTGTGTGTATAACAAAATAATAACATTAAGATGTCTTCAGGTCGGGACGTTTTATTTACAGGTGAAGGTTTGGATTTTTAGGAGCATGTGCAGGGGAGTTATTAAGCATTCATTTATTTGTATTAGGTTCATTTTGTCTTCTTATTATTGATATTTGACTGATTCATTAAAAGCAGACAATTATGTTTTAGGTTAATTTTTTACCTGACATGTTTCGGCGAGTCTTTTGCCTTCTTCAGAGTGTCGCATGATGGTGTCTTGAGCTGATGTTCCATGAGGGTGTGACTTACCTGTCAAAAAAATTAAAAAATCAGAGCAGTAAAAGAACAAGCACAGCATGAACATTACAAATCAGCAATCACTGACCACTGCAAAAGGGAAAACCACATCATGGACCGGGAGAAGGGCAGGGTCATCCGCACAGAAGAGAACAAACAACAGCGCTGGATCAGAGAGGCCATTGAGATCTGCAAGCGAGGCATAAAAACCATGAACAGAGACAAGGGAGCCTTCATCCTCTCTACCACCTGGAGCAGCATCTTGGCGGAGTGAACGGACAGCGGGGGGCGTGACTTGCCTTCATTCTTGTGACAGGTAAGTCACGCCCTCATGGAACATCAGCTGATAAAGACGGGTCACAAGACAGCATCATGTGACACTCTGAAGAAGGCGAAAGACTTTTGTATTGTGACATGCTCAAGGCCTAAACACTCATCCGAGCAAATATAAGGTAGATTTTGTTCACCTGCCCGGAGAAAAACATCAACGAAAATAATTTGTATTTGTTTTAACCAGTTGGTGGCGCTACCACTGCGATCAAAAATAAGTTGGCAGCCGTCTTCAGGGCCTGAATATCCTCAAATGTGAAAGATTTCCAGAAGATGGATCATCTGAATCATTTTGCAGGAACTTTTGTTGCCACGGAGAATAATCAGACTCTGCGGCACCGTAATAGCCACGCCCTTTGAAGGAAAGTCATAAAAATAGGGATAGAGTAAGATCAATGTCTTGAGTCTTTTCTAGCCAATTTTCAATCGGATTCGTTAAAAGGGCACCATGCAGTACGTCAAAATGTAAAAAATGATATTGATTGGCGCAAGGTGTATAACTGAATATAAACATATAGATGTCTTCAGGTACAGACTCTTTATGTACATGTGAAGTTTTGGATTTTTAGCAGCATGTGCAGGAGAGTTATTAAGCATTTTGTCCATTGCGGCGAAGGAAATCTTAAGTGAAAACTTTGAAGCCCCGCCCCCGTCATATAGTATTTCGGAAACAAAAAATTTTAGCCCCAGTGTTTGTCCCAGGTCTTCAGATGCTACAGACAGAATTTTAAGGCAATCAGATGAAGCCTTTAGGATCAGGGTGCAAAAGAATGACCCCTGTAAACATGCAAAAAAGGGCAAAAGTCGGACTTTCAAAAATTCATAACTCACTTCCTGTTCATATTAGACGTTAAAATATCACATTTTTCGCCATGCCCGATGAGACTGCCAAGTTTGGTGAGTTTTTGTGCATGTTTCGGGGGTCAAAAATGCGATCGAACAATCGGAAAAATAATAATAATAATAATTTCTACAAAAACAATAGGGACTTCGCAGCGGTCGCTGCTCAGGCCCTAATAATAATAATAATAATAATAATAAAAGTAATAATGTTTTCTACAAAAACAATAGGGACCTGGCCGCGGTCGCTGCTCGGGCCCCAATAATAATTTCTACACAAAGTCCATTGTGGTGACCCGCCCCCTTTTAAGTAAATTCAAAATGGCCGACTTCCTGTAAAACCTAGCTCATTGCTCCAAGAGACTTTTTTGTAGGTCTTGGTCTTATACATACAGTGAACCCTCGCTACTTCGCGGTTCACCTTTCGCGGGTTCAGTGCTTCGCGGGTCTAAAAAATATTCGGGGGCATTGTAGTTTCGCCGAGCGGCACGACGGGGCGCTGGAGCGGTTAGACGGCCGGCGTGCGCCGAAGAAGAGCGTGGGCGAAGAGGAGAGTGGACGAAGAAGAGCACGTTCCCCCGGACACGATCGGTGGCGACGTTTCGCGCGGTTCGGACCGTACCAGAGCTCCGGCCGGCGTGCGTGGCAGTTAAGCCGTAGAGGAGCACCTTCCCCGGGCACGGGCGGTGCCAAGCGGCCCCTAAGTTTAAACGAATGGAAGCTCCGGAGGAGGAGGGCATGCTCGCGTCACAGTAAGCCGAAGAGGAGCACCTTCCCCGGGCACGGGCGGTTCCAAGCGGCCCCTAAGTTTAACCGAATGGAAGCTCCGGAGGAGGAGGGCATGCTCGCGTCACAGTAAGCCGAAGAGGAGCACCTTCCCCGGGCACGGGCGGTGCCAAGCGGCCCCTAAGTTTAACCGAATGGAAGCTCCGGACGGAGGAGGACGGGCGTGTGTCACAGTTAAGCCAAATTGGAGCACCTCTTCTGCCCGGGCACGAGCGGAGCGCGAGGCTGTCAGTTATGAATGAATAAATGAATAAATAAATAAAGAATGCCACCTTTCATTTCACAGGGCACACCGGACGGCGTACCAGCAGGTAAAAGTCGGAGTAATTAAATAAATACAAAAAGAATGGCTGGGGAATAAAAAAATAATACGTTTTAATAATAATTTGTTTTTTTTGTTATAACATGAATTTCACTCTCTCTCTCCCCGTATATATATATATATATATATATATATATATATATTTATATATTTATTATATATATTGTATATTTTTTTTAAGCATTTTTGAAGGTGCGCCGCTACTTCGCGGATTTTCAGTTTTCGCGGATGGTCTCGGTCCCCATTAACCGCGATAACTGAGGGTTCACTGTACTCCATAAAATTTACAAAAAGCGAGGTGAAACACTCAACCAGAGCTGCTTTTTTTTAACATTTCTCGAGGGCCATGGCGAGCCATTTCAAAAAAGCTGCACAACTAACGTATAAAATATTGATAAATTTGCTCGGCCTCATGTGTGTGTAAAGTTTTACGAGTTGTCGTTCATATTTAGAACCTCATAATCAGCTTTGTTTTATTGCCGAACAGTGCAATGCCACTCCCACAACTTTTCACGAAAAATCACGAATTTCGTATTGTGACATCCTCATGGCCGAAACAGTCATCCGAGCATATATGAGGGCGACCTTGTTGAGTTGCACGGAGAAAAACATCCAAGAAAATAACTTGTATTAGCTTTTACCAGTTGGTGGCGCTACTACTACGATGTAAAATAAGTTGGTAGATGTCTTCAGGGCTGAAGTATCCTCAAATGTGTACAACTTCGAGAAGATAGGATCATCTGAGTCATGTTGCCGGAGCTTTTGTTGCCACAGAGTACAATCGGACTTTTCAGCACCTTAATAGCCACGCCTTTTGCCAAAACGTCACAAAATTCGGCAGAGAGTAAGATCATTGTCTTGAGTCTTTTCTGACTAATTTTCAGTCGGATTCGTCAAAAGGGCACCGTGCAGTACGTGAAAATTAAAATAAAAACAAATTTTTGATTCCACTTGGCGGCACTGTGTGTATAACAAAATAATAACATTAAGATGTCTTCAGGTCGGGACGTTTTATTTACAGGTGAAGGTTTGGATTTTTAGGAGCATGTGCAGGGGAGTTATTAAGCATTCATTTATTTGTATTAGGTTCATTTTGTCTTCTTATTATTGATATTTGACTGATTCATTAAAAGCAGACAATTATGTTTTAGGTTAATTTTTTACCTGACATGTTTCGGCGAGTCTTTTGCCTTCTTCAGAGTGTCGCATGATGGTGTCTTGAGACCCGTCTTTATCAGCTGATGTTCCATGAGGGTGTGACTTACCTGTCAAAAAAATGAAAAATCAGAGCAGTAAAAGAACAAGCACAACATGAACATTACAAATCAGCAATCACTGACCACTGCAAAAGGGAAAACCACATCATGGACCGGGAGAAGGGCAGGGTCATCCGCACCGAAGAGAACAAACAACAGCGCTGGATCAGAGAGGCCATTGAGATCTGCAAGCGAGGCATAAAAACCATGAACAGAGACAAGGGAGCCTTCATCCTCTCTACCACCTGGAGCAGCATTTTGGCGGAGTGAACGGACAGCGGGGGGCGTGACTTGCCTTCATTCTTGTGACAGGTAAGTCACGCCCTCATGGAACATCAGCTGATAAAGACGGGCCACAAGACACCATCATGTGACACTCTGAAGAAGGCGAAAGACTTTCGTATTGTGACATCCTCAAGGCCTAAACACTCATCCGAGCAAATGTAAGGTAGATTTTGTTAACCTGCCCGGAGAAAAAAATCAACGAAAATAATTTGTATTTGTTTTAACCAGTTGGTGGCGCTACCACTGCGATCAAAAATAAGTTGGCAGCCGTCTTCAGGGCCTGAATATCCTCAAATGTGAAAAATTTCGAGAAGATGGATCATCTGAATCATTTTGCAGGAACTTTTGTTGCCACGGAGAATAATCAGACTCTGCGGCACCGTAATAGCCACGCCCTTCGAAGGAAAGTCACAAAAATAGGGATAGAGTAAGATCAATGTCTTGAGTCTTTTCTAGCCAATTTTCAATCAGATTCGTTAAAAGGGCACCGTGCAGTACGTCAAAATGTAAAAAATGATATTGATTGGCGCAAGGTCTATAACTGAATATAAACATATAGATGTCTTCAGGTACAGACTCTTTATGTACATGTGAAGTTTTGGATTTTTAGCAGCATGTGCAGGAGAGTTATTAAGCATTTTGTCCATTGCGGCGAAGGAAATCTTAAGTGAAAACTTTGATGCCCCGCCCCCGTCATATAGTATTTCGGAAACAAAAAATTTTAGCCCCAGTGTTTGTGCCAGGTCTTCAGATGCTACAGACATAATTTTAAGGCAATCAGATGAAGCCTTTAGGATCAGGGTGCAAAAGAATGACCCCTGTAAACATGCAAAAAAGGGCAAAAGTCGGACTTTCAAAAATTCATAACTCACTTCCTGTTCATATTAGACGTTAAAATATCAAAATTTTCGCCATGCCCGATGAGACTGCCAAGTTTGGTGAGTTTTTGTGCATGTTTCGGGGGTCAAAAATGCGATCGAACAATCGGAAAAATAATAATAATAATAATTTCTACAAAAACAATAGGGACTTCGCAGCGGTCGCTGCTCAGGCCCTAATAATAATAATAATAATAATAATAAAAGTAATAATATTTTCTACAAAAACAATAGGGACCTCGCCGCGGTCGCGGCTCGGGCCCCAATAATAATTTCTACACAAAGTCCATTGTGGTGACCCGCCCCCTTTTAAGTAAATTCAAAATGGCCGACTTCCTGTAAAACCTAGCTCATTGCTCCAAGAGACTTTTTTGTAGGTCTTGGTCTTATACATACAGTGAACCCTCGCTACTTCGCGGTTCACCTTTCGCGGGTTCAGTGCTTCGCGGGTCTAAAAAATATTCGGGGGCATTGTAGTTTCGCCGAGCGGCACGACGGGGCGCTGGAGCGGTTAGACGGCCGGCGTGCGCCGAAGAAGAGCGTGGGCGAAGAGGAGAGTGGACGAAGAAGAGCACGTTCCCCCGGACACGATCGGTGGCGACGTTTCGCGCGGTTCGGACCGTACCAGAGCTCCGGCCAGCGTGCGTGGCAGTTAAGCCGTAGAGGAGCACCTTCCCCGGGCACGGGCGGTGCCAAGCGGCCCCTAAGTTTAACCGAATGGAAGCTCCGGAGGAGGAGGGCATGCTCGCGTCACAGTAAGCCGAAGAGGAGCACCTTCCCCGGGCACGGGCGGTTCCAAGCGGCCCCTAAGTTTAACCGAATGGAAGCTCCGGAGGAGGAGGGCATGCTCGCGTCACAGTAAGCCGAAGAGGAGCACCTTCCCCGGGCACGGGCGGTGCCAAGCGGCCCCTAAGTTTAACCGAATGGAAGCTCCGGGGGAGGAGGACGGGCGTGTGTCACAGTTAAGCCAAATTGGAGCACCTCTTCTGCCCGGGCACGAGCGGAGCGCGAGGCTGTCAGTTATGAATGAATAAATGAATAAATAAATAAAGAATGCCACCTTTCATTTCACAGGGCACACCGGACGGCGTACCAGCAGGTAAAAGTCGGAGTAATTAAATAAATACAAAAAGAATGGCTGGGGAATAAAAAAATAATACGTTTTAATAATAATTTGTTTTTTTTGTTATAACATGAATTTCACTCTCTCTCTCCCCGTATATATATATATATATATATATTTATATATTTATTATATATATTGTATATTTTTTTTAAGCATTTTTGAAGGTGCGCCGCTACTTCGCGGATTTTCAGTTTTCGCGGATGGTCTCGGTCCCCATTAACCGCGATAACCGAGGGTTCACTGTACTCCATAAAATTTACAAAAAGCGAGGTGAAACATTCAACCAGAGCTGCTTTTTTTTAACATTTCTCGAGGGCCATGGCGAGCCATTTCAAAAAAGCTGCACAACTAACGTATAAAATATTGATAAATTTGCTCGGCCTGATGTGTGTGTAAAGTTTTACGAGTTGTCGTTCATATTTAGAACCTCATAATCAGCTTTGTTTTATTGCCGAACAGTGCAATGCCACTCCCACAACTTTTCACGAAAAATCACGAATTTCGTATTGTGACATCCTCATGGCCGAAACAGTCATCCGAGCATATATGAGGGCGACCTTGTTGAGTTGCACGGAGAAAAACATCCAAGAAAATAACTTGTATTAGCTTTTACCAGTTGGTGGCGCTACTACTACGATGTAAAATAAGTTGGTAGATGTCTTCAGGGCTGAAGTATCCTCAAATGTGTACAACTTCGAGAAGATAGGATCATCTGAGTCATGTTGCCGGAGCTTTTGTTGCCACAGAGTACAATCGGACTTTTCAGCACCTTAATAGCCACGCCTTTTGCCAAAACGTCACAAAATTCGGCAGAGAGTAAGATCATTGTCTTGAGTCTTTTCTGACTAATTTTCAGTCGGATTTGTCAAAAGGGCACCGTGCAGTACGTGAAAATTAAAATAAAAACAAATTTTTGATTCCACTTGGCGGCACTGTGTGTATAACAAAATAATAACATTAAGATGTCTTCAGGTCGGGACGTTTTATTTACAGGTGAAGGTTTGGATTTTTAGGAGCATGTGCAGGGGAGTTATTAAGCATTCATTTATTTGTATTAGGTTCATTTTGTCTTCTTATTATTGATATTTGACTGATTCATTAAAAGCAGACAATTATGTTTTAGGTTAATTTTTTACCTGACATGTTTCGGCGAGTCTTTCGCCTTCTTCAGAGTGTCGCATGATGGTGTCTTGAGACCCGTCTTTATCAGCTGATGTTCCATGAGGGTGTGACTTACCTGTCAAAAAAATGAAAAATCAGAGCAGTCAAAGAACAAGCACAACATGAACATTACAAATCAGCAATCACTGACCACTGCAAAAGGGAAAACCACATCATGGACCGGGAGAAGGGCAGGGTCATCCGCACCGAAGAGAACAAACAACAGCGCTGGATCAGAGAGGCCATTGAGATCTGCAAGCGAGGCATAAAAACCATGAACAGAGACAAGGGAGCCTTCATCCTCTCTACCACCTGGACCAGCATCTTGGCGGAGTGAACGGACAGCGGGGGGCGTGACTTGCCTTCATTCTTGTGACAGGTAAGTCACGCCCTCATGGAACATCAGCTGATAAAGACGGGTCACAAGACAGCATCATGTGACACTCTGAAGAAGGCGAAAGACTTTTGTATTGTGACATGCTCAAGGCCTAAACACTCATCCGAGCAAATATAAGGTAGATTTTGTTCACCTGCCCGGAGAAAAACATCAACGAAAATAATTTGTATTTGTTTTAACCAGTTGGTGGCGCTACCACTGCGATCAAAAATAAGTTGGCAGCCGTCTTCAGGGCCTGAATATCCTCAAATGTGAAAGATTTCCAGAAGATGGATCATCTGAATCATTTTGCAGGAACTTTTGTTGCCACGGAGAATAATCAGACTCTGCGGCACCGTAATAGCCACGCCCTTTGAAGGAAAGTCATAAAAATAGGGATAGAGTAAGATCAATGTCTTGAGTCTTTTCTAGCCAATTTTCAATCGGATTCGTTAAAAGGGCACCATGCAGTACGTCAAAATGTAAAAAATGATATTGATTGGCGCAAGGTGTATAACTGAATATAAACATATAGATGTCTTCAGGTACAGACTCTTTATGTACATGTGAAGTTTTGGATTTTTAGCAGCATGTGCAGGAGAGTTATTAAGCATTTTGTCCATTGCGGCGAAGGAAATCTTAAGTGAAAACTTTGATGCCCCGCCCCCGTCATATAGTATTTCGGAAACAAAAAATTTTAGCCCCAGTGTTTGTCCCAGGTCTTCAGATGCTACAGACAGAATTTTAAGGCAATCAGATGAAGCCTTTAGGATCAGGGTGCAAAAGAATGACCCCTGTAAACATGCAAAAAAGGGCAAAAGTCGGACTTTCAAAAATTCATAACTCACTTCCTGTTCATATTAGACGTTAAAATATCAAATTTTTCGCCATGCCCGATGAGACTGCCAAGTTTGGTGAGTTTTTGTGCATGTTTCGGGGGTCAAAAATGCGATCGAACAATCGGAAAAATAATAATAATAATAATTTCTACAAAAACAATAGGGACTTCGCAGCGGTCGCTGCTCAGGCCCTAATAATAATAATAATAATAATAATAAAAGTAATAATATTTTCTACAAAAACAATAGGGACCTGGCCGCGGTCGCTGCTCGGGCCCCAATAATAATTTCTACACAAAGTCCATTGTGGTGACCCGCCCCCTTTTAAGTAAATTCAAAATGGCCGACTTCCTGTAAAACCTAGCTCATTGCTCCAAGAGACTTTTTTGTAGGTCTTGGTCTTATACATACAGTGAACCCTCGCTACTTCGCGGTTCACCTTTCGCGGGTTCAGTGCTTCGCGGGTCTAAAAAATATTCGGGGGCATTGTAGTTTCGCCGAGCGGCACGACGGGGCGCTGGAGCGGTTAGACGGCCGGCGTGCGCCGAAGAAGAGCGTGGGCGAAGAGGAGAGTGGACGAAGAAGAGCACGTTCCCCCGGACACGATCGGTGGCGACGTTTCGCGCGGTTCGGACCGTACCAGAGCTCCGGCCGGCGTGCGTGGCAGTTAAGCCGTAGAGGAGCACCTTCCCCGGGCACGGGCGGTGCCAAGCGGCCCCTAAGTTTAACCGAATGGAATCTACGGGGGAGGAGGACGGGCGTGTGTCATAGTTAAGCCAAATTGGAGCACCTCTTCTGCCCGGGCACGAGCGGAGCGCGAGGCTGTCAGTTATGAATGAATAAATAAATAAAGAATGCCACCTTTCATTTCACAGGGCACACCGGACGGCGTACCAGCAGGTAAAAGTCGGAGTAATTAAATAAATACAAAAAGAATGGCTGGGGAATAAAAAAATAATACGTTTTAATAATAATTTGGTTTTTTTGTTATAACATGAATTTCACTCTCTCTCTCCCCGTATATATATATATATATATATATATATATATATATATATATATTTATATATTTATTATATATATTGTATATTTTTTTTAAGCATTTTTGAAGGTGCGCCGCTACTTCGCGGATTTTCAGTTTTCGCGGGTGGTCTCGGTCCCCATTAACCGCGATAACCGAGGGTTCACTGTACTCCATAAAATTTACAAAAAGCGAGGTGAAACACTCAACCAGAGCTGCTTTTTTTTAACATTTCTCGAGGGCCATGGCGAGCCATTTCAAAAAAGCTGCACAACTAACGTATAAAATATTGATAAATTTGCTCGGCCTGATGTGTGTGTAAAGTTTTACGAGTTGTCGTTCATATTTAGAACCTCATAATCAGCTTTGTTTTATTGCCGAACAGTGCAATGCCACTCCCACAACTTTTCACGAAAAATCACGAATTTCGTATTGTGACATCCTCATGGCCGAAACAGTCATCCGAGCATATTGTTGAGTTGCACGGAGAAAAACATCCAAGAAAATAACTTGTATTAGCTTTTACCAGTTGGTGGCGCTACTACTACGATGTAAAATAAGTTGGTAGATGTCTTCAGGGCTGAAGTATCCTCAAATGTGTACAACTTCGAGAAGATAGGATCATCTGAGTCATGTTGCCGGAGCTTTTGTTGCCACAGAGTACAATCGGACTTTTCAGCACCTTAATAGCCACGCCTTTTGCCAAAACGTCACAAAATTCGGCAGAGAGTAAGATCATTGTCTTGAGTCTTTTCTGACTAATTTTCAGTCGGATTCGTCAAAAGGGCACCGTGCAGTACGTGAAAATTAAAATAAAAACACATTTTTGATTCCACTTGGCGGCACTGTGTGTATAACAAAATAATAACATTAAGATGTCTTCAGGTCGGGACGTTTTATTTACAGGTGAAGGTTTGGATTTTTAGGAGCATGTGCAGGGGAGTTATTAAGCATTCATTTATTTGTATTAGGTTCATTTTGTCTTCTTATTATTGATATTTGACTGATTCATTAAAAGCAGACAATTATGTTTTAGGTTAATTTTTTACCTGACATGTTTCGGCGAGTCTTTCGCCTTCTTCAGAGTGTCGCATGATGGTGTCTTGAGACCCGTCTTTATCAGCTGATGTTCCATGAGGGTGTGACTTACCTGTCAAAAAAATGAAAAATCAGAGCAGTAAAAGAACAAGCACAACATGAACATTACAAATCAGCAATCACTGACCACTGCAAAAGGGAAAACCACATCATGGACCGGGAGAAGGGCAGGGTCATCCGCACCGAAGAGAACAAACAACAGCGCTGGATCAGAGAGGCCATTGAGATCTGCAAGCGAGGCATAAAAACCATGAACAGAGACAAGGGAGCCTTCATCCTCTCTACCACCTGGAGCAGCATTTTGGCGGAGTGAACGGACAGCGGGGGGCGTGACTTGCCTTCATTCTTGTGACAGGTAAGTCACGCCCTCATGGAACATCAGCTGATAAAGACGGGCCACAAGACACCATCATGTGACACTCTGAAGAAGGCGAAAGACTTTCGTATTGTGACATCCTCAAGGCCTAAACACTCATCCGAGCAAATGTAAGGTAGATTTTGTTAACCTGCCCGGAGAAAAAAATCAACGAAAATAATTTGTATTTGTTTTAACCAGTTGGTGGCGCTACCACTGCGATCAAAAATAAGTTGGCAGCCGTCTTCAGGGCCTGAATATCCTCAAATGTGAAAAATTTCGAGAAGATGGATCATCTGAATCATTTTGCAGGAACTTTTGTTGCCACGGAGAATAATCAGACTCTGCGGCACCGTAATAGCCACGCCCTTCGAAGGAAAGTCACAAAAATAGGGATAGAGTAAGATTAATGTCTTGAGTCTTTTCTAGCCAATTTTCAATCAGATTCGTTAAAAGGGCACCGTGCAGTACGTCAAAATGTAAAAAATGATATTGATTGGCGCAAGGTGTATAACTGAATATAAACATATAGATGTCTTCAGGTACAGACTCTTTATGTACATGTGAAGTTTGGGATTTTTAGCAGCATGTGCAGGAGAGTTATTAAGCATTTTGTCCATTGCGGCGAAGGAAATCTTAAGTGAAAACTTTGATGCCCCGCCCCCGTCATATAGTATTTCGGAAACAAAAAATTTTAGCCCCAGTGTTTGTGCCAGGTCTTCAGATGCTACAGACAGAATTTTAAGGCAATCAGATGAAGCCTTTAGGAACAGGGTGCAAAAGAATGACCCCTGTAAACATGCAAAAAAGGGCAAAAGTCGGACTTTCAAAATTTCATAACTCACTTCCTGTTCATATTAGACGTTAAAATATCAAATTTTTCGCCATGCCCGATGAGACTGCCAAGTTTGGTGAGTTTTTGTGCATGTTTCGGGGGTCAAAAATGCGATAGAACAATCGGAAAAATAATAATAATAATAATTTCTACAAAAACAATAGGGACTTCGCAGCGGTCGCTGCTCAGGCCCAAATAATAATAATAATAATAATAATAAAAGTAATAATATTTTCTACAAAAACAATAGGGACCTCGCCGCGGTCGCTGCTCGGGCCCCAATAATAATTTCTACACAAAGTCCGTTGTGGTGACCCGCCCCCTTTTAAGTAAATTCAAAATGTAAAACCTAGCTCATTGCTCCAAGAGACTTTTTTGTAGGTCTTGGTCTTATACATACAGTGAACCCTCGCTACTTCGCGGTTCACCTTTCGCGGATTCAGTGCTTCGCGGGTCTAAAAAATATTCGGGGGCATTGTAGTTTCGCCGAGCGGCACGACGGGGCGCTGGAGCGGTTAGACGGCCGGCGTGCGCCGAAGAAGAGCGTGGGCGAAGAGGAGAGTGGACGAAGAAAAGCACGTTCCCCCGGACACGATCGGTGGCGACGTTTCGCGCGGTTCGGACCGTACCAGAGCTCCGGCCAGCGTGCGTGGCAGTTAAGCCGTAGAGGAGCACCTTCCCCGGGCACGGGCGGTGCCAAGCGGCCCCTAAGTTTAACCGAATGGAAGCTCCGGAGGAGGAGGGCATGCTCGCGTCACAGTAAGCCGAAGAGGAGCACCTTCCCCGGGCACGGGCGGTTCCAAGCGGCCCCTAAGTTTAACCGAATGGAAGCTCCGGAGGAGGAGGGCATGCTCGCGTCACAGTAAGCCGAAGAGGAGCACCTTCCCCGGGCACGGGCGGTGCCAAGCGGCCCCTAAGTTTAACCGAATGGAAGCTCCGGGGGAGGAGGGCGGGCGTGTGTCACAGTTAAGCCAAATTGGAGCACCTCTTCTGCCCGGGCACGAGCGGAGCGCGAGGCTGTCAGTTATGAATGAATAAATGAATAAATAAATAAAGAATGCCACCTTTCATTTCACAGGGCACACCGGACGGCGTACCAGCAGGTAAAAGTCGGAGTAATTAAATAAATACAAAAAGAATGGCTGGGGAATAAAAAAATAATACGTTTTAATAATAATTAGTTTTTTTTGTTATAACATGAATTTCACTCTCTCTCTTCCCGTATATATATATATATATATATATATATATATATATATAT
The DNA here is from genome assembly GCF_059441095.1 of Idiotropiscis lumnitzeri. Lineage (NCBI taxonomy): Eukaryota > Metazoa > Chordata > Actinopteri > Syngnathiformes > Syngnathidae > Idiotropiscis > Idiotropiscis lumnitzeri. The sequence goes on along the minus strand of NW_028283601.1, from coordinate 408,354 downwards.
ATATTTATTATATATATTGTATATTTTTTTTAAGCATTTTTGAAGGTGCGCCGCTACTTCGCGGATTTTCAGTTTTCGCGGGTGGTCTCGGTCCCCATTAACCGCGATAACCGAGGGTTCACTGTACTCCATAAAATTTACAAAAAGCGAGGTGAAACACTCAACCAGAGCTGCTTTTTTTTAACATTTCTCGAGGGCCATGGCGAGCCATTTCAAAAAAGCTGCACAACTAACGTATAAAATATTGATAAATTTGCTCGGCCTGATGTGTGTGTAAAGTTTCACGAGTTGTCGTTCATATTTAGAACCTCATAATCAGCGTTGTTTTATTGCCGAACAGTGCAATGCCACTCCCACAACTTTTCACGAAAAAGGACTAATTTCGTATTGTGACATCCTCATGGCCGAAACAGTCATCCGAGCATATATGAGGGCGACCTTGTTGAGTTGCACGGAGAAAAACATCCAAGAAAATAACTTGTATTAGCTTTTACCAGTTGGTGGCGCTACTACTATGATGTAAAATAAGTTGGTAGATGTCTTCAGGGCTGAAGTATCCTCAAATGTGTACAACTTCGAGAAGATAGGATCATCTGAGTCATGTTGCCGGAGCTTTTGTTGCCACAGAGTACAATCGGACTTTTCAGCACCTTAATAGCCACGCCTCTAATCTCGTTGCACACTTGAGTACAATGACAATAAAGGGATTTCTATTATTTCTATTCTTTTGCCAAAACGTCACAAAATTCGGCAGAGAGTAAGATCATTGTCTTGAGTCTTTTCTGACTAATTTTCAGTCGGATTCGTCAAAAGGGCACCGTGCAGTACGTGAAAATTAAAATAAAAACAAATTTTTGATTCCACTTGGCGGCACTGTGTGTATAACAAAATAATAACATTACGATGTCTTCAGGTCGGGACGTTTTATTTACAGGTGAAGGTTTGGATTTTTAGGAGCATGTGCAGGGGAGTTATTAAGCATTCATTTATTTGTATTAGGTTCATTTTGTCTTCTTATTATTGATATTTGACTGATTCATTAAAAGCAGACAATTATGTTTTAGGTTAATTTTTTACCTGACATGTTTCGGCGAGTCTTTCGCCTTCTTCAGAGTGTCGCATGATGGTGTCTTGAGACCCGTCTTTATCAGCTGATGTTCCATGAGGGTGTGACTTACCTGTCAAAAAAATGAAAAAATCAGAGCAGTAAAAGAACAAGCACAACATGAACATTACAAATCAGCAATCACTGACCACTGCAAAAGGGAAAACCACATCATGGACCGGGAGAAGGGCAGGGTCATCCGCACAGAAGAGAACAAACAACAGCGCTGGATCAGAGAGGCCATTGAGATCTGCAAGCGAGGCATAAAAACCATGAACAGAGACAAGGGAGCCTTCATCCTTTCTACCACCTGGACCAGCATCTTGGCGGAGTGAACGGACAGCGGGGGGCGTGACTTGCCTTCATTCTTGTGACAGGTAAGTCACGCCCTCATGGAACATCAGCTGATAAAGACGGGTCACAAGACAGCATCATGTGACACTCTGAAGAAGGCGAAAGACTTTTGTATTGTGACATGCTCAAGGCCTAAACACTCATCCGAGCAAATATAAGGTAGATTTTGTTCACCTGCCCGGAGAAAAACATCAACGAAAATAATTTGTATTTGTTTTAACCAGTTGGTGGCGCTACCACTGCGATCAAAAATAAGTTGGCAGCCGTCTTCAGGGCCTGAATATCCTCAAATGTGAAAGATTTCCAGAAGATGGATCATCTGAATCATTTTGCAGGAACTTTTGTTGCCACGGAGAATAATCAGACTCTGCGGCACCGTAATAGCCACGCCCTTTGAAGGAAAGTCATAAAAATAGGGATAGAGTAAGATCAATGTCTTGAGTCTTTTCTAGCCAATTTTCAATCGGATTCGTTAAAAGGGTACCATGCAGTACGTCAAAATGTAAAAAATGATATTGATTGGCGCAAGGTGTATAACTGAATATAAACATATCGATGTCTTCAGGTACAGACTCTTTATGTACATGTGAAGTTTTGGATTTTTAGCAGCATGTGCAGGAGAGTTATTAAGCATTTTGTCCATTGCGGCGAAGGAAATCTTAAGTGAAAACTTTGAAGCCCCGCCCCCGTCATATAGTATTTCGGAAACAAAAAATTTTAGCCCCAGTGTTTGTCCCAGGTCTTCAGATGCTACAGACAGAATTTTAAGGCAATCAGATGAAGCCTTTAGGATCAGGGTGCAAAAGAATGACCCCTGTAAACATGCAAAAAAGGGCAAAAGTCGGACTTTCAAAAATTCATAACTCACTTCCTGTTCATATTAGACGTTAAAATATCAAATTTTTCGCCATGCCCGATGAGACTGCCAAGTTTGGTGAGTTTTTGTGCATGTTTCGGGGGTCAAAAATGCGATCGAGCAATCGGAAAAATAATAATAATAATAATTTCTACAAAAACAATAGGGACTTCGCAGCGGTCGCTGCTCAGGCCCTAATAATAATAATAATAATAATAATAAAAGTAATAATGTTTTCTACAAAAACAATAGGGACCTCGCCGCGGTCGCTGCTCGGGCCCCAATAATAATTTCTACACAAAGTCCATTGTGGTGACCCGCCCCCTTTTAAGTAAATTCAAAATGGCCGACTTCCTGTAAAACCTAGCTCATTGCTCCAAGAGACTTTTTTGTAGGTCTTGGTCTTATACATACAGTGAACCCTCGCTACTTCGCGGTTCACCTTTCGCGGGTTCAGTGCTTCGCGGGTCTAAAAAATATTCGGGGGCATTGTAGTTTCGCCGAGCGGCACGACGGGGCGCTGGAGCGGTTAGACGGCCGGCGTGCGCCGAAGAAGAGCGTGGGCGAAGAGGAGAGTGGACGAAGAAGAGCAGGTTCCCCCGGACACGATCGGTGGTGACGTTTCGCGCGGTTCGGACCGTACCAGAGCTCCGGCCGGCGTGCGTGGCAGTTAAGCCGTAGAGGAGCACCTTCCCCGGGCACGGGCGGTTCCAAGCGGCCCCTAAGTTTAACCGAATGGAAGCTCCGGAGGAGGAGGGCATGCTCGCGTCACAGTAAGCCGAAGAGGAGCACCTTCCCCGGGCACGGGCGGTGCCAAGCGGCCCCTAAGTTTAACCGAATGGAAGCTCCGGGGGAGGAGGGCGGGCGTGTGTCACAGTTAAGCCAAATTGGAGCACCTCTTCTGCCCGGGCACGAGCGGAGCGCGAGGCTGTCAGTTATGAATGAATAAATAAATAAATAAATAAAGAATGCCACCTTTCATTTCACAGGGCACACCGGACGGCGTACCAGCAGGTAAAAGTCGGAGTAATTAAATAAATACAAAAAGAATGGCTGGGGAATAAAAAAATAATACGTTTTAATAATAATTTGGTTTTTTTGTTATAACATGAATTTCACTCTCTCTCTCCCCGTATATATATATATATATATATATTTATTATATATATTGTATATTTTTTTTAAGCATTTTTGAAGGTGCACCGCTACTTCGCGGATTTTCAGTTTTCGCGGGTGGTCTCGGTCCCCATTAACCGCGATAACCGAGGGTTCACTGTACTCCATAAAATTTACAAAAAGCGAGGTGAAACACTCAACCAGAGCTGCTTTTTTTAACATTTCTCGAGGGCCATGGCGAGCCATTTCAAAAAAGCTGCACAACTAACGTATAAAATATTGATAAATTTGCTCGGCCTGGTGTGTGTAAAGTTTTACGAGTTGTCGTTCATATTTAGAACCTCATAATCAGCTTTGTTTTATTGCCGAACAGTGCAATGCCACTCCCACAACTTTTCACGAAAAAGGACGAATTTCGTATTGTGACATCCTCATGGCCGAAACAGTCATCCGAGCATATATGAGGGCGACCTTGTTGAGTTGCACGGAGAAAAACATCCAAGAAAATAACTTGTATTAGCTTTTACCAGTTGGTGGCGCTACTACTACGATGTAAAATAAGTTGGTAGATGTCTTCAGGGCTGAAGTATCCTCAAATGTGTACAATTCGAGAAGATAGGATCATCTGAGTCATGTTGCCGGAGCTTTTGTTGCCACAGAGTACAATCGGACTTTTCAGCACCGTAATAGCCACGGCTTTTGCCAAAACGTCACAAAATTCGGCAGAGAGTAAGATCATTGTCTTGAGTCTTTTCTGACTAATTTTCAGTCGGATTCGACAAAAGGGCACCGTGCAGTACGTGAAAATTAAAATAAAAACAAATTTTTGATTCCACTTGGCGGCGCTGTGTGTATAACAAAATAATAACATTAAGATGTCTTCAGGTCGGGACGTTTTATTTACAGGTGAAGGTTTGGATTTTTAGGAGCATGTGCAGGGGAGTTATTAAGCATTCATTTATTTGTATTAGGTTCATTTTGTCTTCTTATTATTGATATTTGACTGATTCATTAAAAGCAGACAATTATGTTTTAGGTTAATTTTTTCACTGACATGTTTCGGCGAGTCTTTCGCCTTCTTCAGAGTGTCGCATGATGGTGTCTTGAGCTGATGTTCCATGAGGGTGTGACTTACCTGTCAAAAAAATGAAAAAAATCAGAGCAGTAAAAGAACAAGCACAACATGAACATTACAAATCAGCAATCACTGACCACTGCAAAAGGGAAAACCACATCATGGACCGGGAGAAGGGCAGGGTCATCCGCACAGAAGAGAACAAACAACAGCGCTGGATCAGAGAGGCCATTGAGATCTGCAAGCGAGGCATAAAAACCATGAACAGAGACAAGGGAGCCTTCATCCTCTCTACCACCTGGACCAGCATCTTGGCGGAGTGAACGGACAGCGGGGGGCGTGACTTGCCTTCATTCTCGTGACAGGTAAGTCACGCCCTCATGGAACATCAGCTGATAAAGACGGGTCACAAGACACCATCATGTGACACTCTGAAGAAGGCGAAAGACTTTCGTATTGTGACATCCTCAAGGCCTAAACACTCATCCGAGCAAATATAAGGTAGATTTTGTTAACCTGCCCGGAGAAAAACATCAACGAAAATAATTTGTATTTGTTTTAACCAGTTGGTGGCGCTACCACTGCGATCAAAAATAAGTTGGCAGCCGTCTTCAGGGCCTGAATATCCTCAAATGTGAAAAATTTCGAGAAGATGGATCATCTGAATCATTTTGCAGGAACTTTTGTTGCCACGGAGAATAATCAGACTCTGCGGCACCGTAATAGCCACGCCCTTCGAAGGAAAGTCACAAAAATAGGGATAGAGTAAGATCAATGTCTTGAGTCTTTTCTAGCCAATTTTCAATCAGATTCGTTAAAAGGGCACCGTGCAGTACGTCAAAATGTAAAAAATGATATTGATTGGCGCAAGGTGTATAACTGAATATAAACATATAGATGTCTTCAGGTACCGACTCTTTATGTACATGTGAAGTTTTGGATTTTTAGCAGCACGTGCAGGAGAGTTATTAAGCATTTTGTCCATTGCGGCGAAGGAAATCTTAAGTGAAAACTTTGAAGCCCCGCCCCCGTCATATAGTATTTCGGAAACAAAAATTTTTAGCCCCAGTGTTTGTCCCAGGTCTTAAGATGCTACAGACAGAATTTTAAGGCAATCAGATGAAGCCTTTAGGATCAGGGTGCAAAAGAATGACCCCTGTAAACATGCAAAAAAGGGCAAAAATCGGACTTTCAAAAATTCATAACTCACTTCCTGTTCATATTAGACGTTAAAATATCAAATTTTTCGCCATGCCCGATGAGACTGCCAAGTTTGGTGAGTTTTTGTGCATGTTTCGGGGGTCAAAAATGCGATCGAACAATCGGAAAAATAATAATAATAATAATTTCTACAAAAACAATAGGGACCTCGCCGCGGTCGCTGCTCGGGCCCCAATAATAATTTCTACACAAAGTCCATTGTGGTGACCCGCCCCCTTTTAAGTAAATTCAAAATGGCCGACTTCCTGTAAAACCTAGCTCATTGCTCCAAGAGACTTTTTTGTAGGTCTTGGTCTTATACATACAGTGAACCCTCGCTACTTCGCGGTTCACCTTTCGCGGGTTCAGTGCTTCGCGGGTCTAAAAAATATTCGGGGGCATTGTAGTTTCGCCGAGCGGCACGACGGGGCGCTGGAGCAGTTAGACGGCCGGCGTGCGCCGAAGAAGAGCGTGGGCGAAGAGGAGAGTGGACGAAGAAGAGCACGTTCCCCCGGACACGATCGGTGGCGACGTTTCGCGCGGTTCGGACCGTACCAGAGCTCCGGCCGGCGTGCGTGGCAGTTAAGCCGTAGAGGAGCACCTTCCCCGGGCACGGGCGGTTCCAAGCGGCCCCTAAGTTTAACCGAATGGAAGCTCCGCAGGAGGAGGGCATGCTCGCGTCACAGTAAGCCGAAGAGGAGCACCTTCCCCGGGCACGGGCGGTGCCAAGCGGCCCCTAAGTTTAACCGAATGGAAGCTCCGGGGGAGGAGGGCGGGCGTGTGTCACAGTGAAGCCGAATTGGAGCACCTCTTCTGCCCGGGCACGAGCGGAGCGCGAGGCTGTCAGTTATGAATGAATAAATGAATAAATAAATAAAGAATGCCACCTTTCATTTCACAGGGCACACCGGACGGCGTACCAGCAGGTAAAAGTCGGAGTAATTAAATAAATACAAAAAGAATGGTTGGGGAATAAAAAAATAATAAGTTTTAATAATAATTTGTTTTTTTTGTTATAACATGAATTTCACTCTCTGTCTCTCTCTCTCCCCCCGTATATATATATATATATATATATATATATATATATATATATATATATATATTTATATATTTATTATATATATTGTATATTTTTTTTAAGCATTTTTGAAGGTGCGCCGCTACTTCGCGGATTTTCAGTTTTTGCGGGTGGTCTCGGTCCCCATTAACCGCGATAACCGAGGGTTCACTGTACTCCATAAAATTTACAAAAAGCGAGGTGAAACACTCAACCAGGGCTGCTTTTTTGAACATTTCTCGAGGGCCATGGCGAGCCATTTCAAAAAAGCTGCACAACTAACGTATAAAATATTGATAAATTTGCTCGGCCTGATGTGTGTGTAAAGTTTCACGAGTTGTCGTTCATATTTAGAACCTCATAATCAGCTTTGTTTTATTGCCGAACAGTGCAATGCCACTCCCACAACTTTTCATGAAAAAGGACGAATTTCGTATTGTGACATCCTCATGGCCGAAACAGTCATCCGAGCATATATGAGGGCGACCTTGTTGAGTTGCACGGAGAAAAACATCCAAGAAAATAACTTGTATTAGCTTTTACCAGTTGGTGGCGCTACTACTACGATGAAAAATAAGTTGGTAGATGTCTTCAGGGCTTAAGTATCCTCAAATGTGTGCAACTTCGAGAAGATAGGATCACCTGAGTCATGTTGTTGGAGCTTTTGTTGCCACAGAGTACAATCGGACTTTTCAGCACCGTAATAGCCACGCCTTTTGCCAAAACGTCACAAAATTCGGCAGAGAGTAAGATCATTGTCTTGAGTCTTTTCTGACTAATTTTCAGTCGGATTCGTCGAAAGGGCACCGTGCAGTACGTGAAAATTAAAATAAAAACAAATTTTTGATTCCACTTGGCGGCACTGTGTGTATAACAAAATAATAACATTAAGATGTCTTCAGGTCGGGACGTTTTATTTACAGGTGAAGGTTTGGATTTTTAGGAGCATGTGCAGGGGAGTTATTAAGCATTCATTTATTTGTATTAGGTTCATTTTGTCTTCTTATTATTGATATTTGACTGATTCATTAAAAGCAGACAATTATGTTTTAGGTTAATTTTTTACCTGACATGTTTCGGCGAGTCTTTCGCCTTCTTCAGAGTGTCGCATGATGGTGTCTTGAGACCCGTCTTTATCAGCTGATGTTCCATGAGGGTGTGACTTACCTGTCAAAAAAATGAAAAATCAGAGCAGTAAAAGAACAAGCACAACATGAACATTACAAATCAGCAATCACTGACCACTGCAAAAGGGAAAACCACATCATGGACCGGGAGAAGGGCAGGGTCATCCGCACCGAAGAGAACAAACAACAGCGCTGGATCAGAGAGGCCATTGAGATCTGCAAGCGAGGCATAAAAACCATGAACAGAGACAAGGGAGCCTTCATCCTCTCTACCACCTGGAGCAGCATTTTGGCGGAGTGAACGGACAGCGGGGGGCGTGACTTGCCTTCATTCTTGTGACAGGCAAGTCACGCCCTCATGGAACATCAGCTGATAAAGACGGGCCACAAGACACCATCATGTGACACTCTGAAGAAGGCGAAAGACTTTCGTATTGTGACATCCTCAAGGCCTAAACACTCATCCGAGCAAATGTAAGGTAGATTTTGTTAACCTGCCCGGATAAAAAAATCAATGAAAATGATTTGTATTTGTTTTAACCAGTTGGTGGCGCTACCACTGCGATCAAAAATAAGTTGGCAGCCGTCTTCAGGGCCTGAATATCCTCAAAGTGAAAAATTTCGAGAAGATGGATCATCTGAATCATTTTGCAGGAACTTTTGTTGCCACGGAGAATAATCAGACTCTGCTGCACCGTAATAGCCACGCCCTTCGAAGGAAAGTCACAAAAATAGGGATAGAGTAAGATCAATGTCTTGAGTCTTTTCTAGCCAATTTTCAATCAGATTCGTTAAAAGGGCACCGTGCAGTACGTCAAAATGTAAAAAATGATATTGATTGGCGCAAGGTGTATCTTGTCAGTGTGCATGTATGTGTGCTCCAAAATCAAATTATGTCTTTCAGAATGTGTTTTTGCAATGGCGTCCCCTTGAACCCTCCAATCAATCAATCAAATTTTATTTATAAGAGCACTTTTCATACATAAAATGCGGCTCAAAGTGCTGTACAATAAAAACATCCAAATTACAACGAAAAACTAAAACCCATTCCACCCACTCAACATAAACACAAGACACATCCACATACACGCCTGAACTCGCACACACACAGAACACTCGCATTCACACAACTTAATAAACCATCTTAGTAGAAAGACAGGGTAAGGCACAGAGAAACCATATGAGAAAATGTACCCAGGGTAGGTCATCCGCGCTGAGAGGGATGACGGCTCACGCCCACAGGGAGCTGCGCCAACACACAGACCCCTAGCCCAGACTGACCGGGGTAGACCCTACACATAGTGCAGAGGGCCCCGGTCCGCCGGGCCTAAGGAGCCTCCGGGATGAAGCCCCCTGTGAGAAGGCCAGCCACACCTCCCAGCGCGGAGGCCCCCCTTGAGGAAACACTGGAGCTAAAATATATAAAAGAAAATGATAATGCTAAACAAAAAAGAAGCTAAAAATTAAAGGACAATAATATAAAAAGACGAAGCTAAAATATATAAGAAAAATTATGATACTAAAAGACAGAGAAGAAGCTAAAAATTAAAAGACAATAATATAAAATGACGCAGCTAAAATATATAAGAAAAATGATGATACTAAAAGACAAAGAAGCTAAAAAAAATTAAAGACAATGATAATATATAAAATGACAATCCTGAATTAAAAGACTAAGATAAATTATTTAAAAGCCAAACAAAAAAGGTGAGTCTTGAGCAGGGGTGGGCAATTATTTTTTCCATGGGGCCACATAAGAAACATTAAATATTGTGGAGGGCCGGGCCAAAAGGCTGAACTCAATTCTGCATAATATTAATTGTATTTCTTTTTTAAAAAGCAGTAAATAGCACTGTTTTGACAAGCTGGCATTAAAGTTAAGCAATGAAACTAAATACCAAATAAACTGAAAAAATGAGGTTGCCTTACAAAAATGTATTCATTCAAATTTCTCAACACAATGGTAGACAAAATATTAACATTTTTTACTATTTGTGACTCATATTAGTAAACATATTCTGTCACATTCACTTCAAAACACATTTTGAGTTCCATATACTGTTGAATAGTTGTGTAAAGGTTCTGAGCATTTTAAAGACATCACAATATTGTCTTTTTGCACCAAACATTAAGCAAGATACAACATATTGACTGTCACTGAACTGTGATTTTGAGAAAAAGTGTCCCAGTTCATTGTTATCTGGTGCCGTTTTTATATTTCTCTGCATGTTTCGTCTGGTAATGCCGACTCAAATTGTAGTCCTTCAACACGGCGATCTGCTCCCCGCAAACTAAACACACAGCTTTACCTCTAACTTCAGTAAATAAATACTTCGCTGTCCAATTTTTGTTGAAAATTCTACATTCGGCATCTACCTTTCTTTTTGTAGCCTGAGCGGACATTTTTGAGGACGAACGTTGTCTTGTTGTGATTCAATCGCGCGCATGTCTTGATAAACGCATTACGTCATTATGTGCGACGCACATTGTGCGGGAATAAAAAAAAAAAACAATTTCAGAATAAAAGCAGTGCAGCTTTCGCCCATGAATGAGGTGAAATTAAAAAGTATGTTTATTTTGAAATTTCCAATTAACATTACACTCGCGGTCAGAGTCAACCAAAGGTATGTGGCCCGGGCCATACAATGCCCAGGTCTGTCATACGGGCCAGTCAGTGCCACCCGGCGGGCCGGATGTGGCCCGCGGGCCGTGCAATGCCCAGGTCTGGTCTTGAGCCTCCTTTTAAAAATATCAACAGTCTCTGCGGACCTGATGTCCTCCGGCAGGCTATTCCATAGACGAGGACCAGAATGGCTGAATGCAGCCTCGCCATGTGTTCCAGTCCTCACCCGAGGAATAATTAACAGGCCGGTGCCAGAGGACCTCAGGGTCCGCGAGAATGGCCCAAGACCGTTAAGGCATTTAAAAACTAATTGAAGAACCTTAAAATCAATCCTGAAACACACGGGGAGCCAATGCAGCGATTTTAAAACTAAATCCAGTGCCCAATTTGGTATGTTTGCATCTCTATGTCCTATGTGGAGAATGTGCTTTGTCATATTTGTCCATGAAGTGCTGTCTGGCTTGTCATCAGTTTGTAATGTGCAGACTGAATATGTATGATGTGAATGTGAGTGTAGGTCATGAAAATACTATGTTCACACATTTATAAACTAAGTAATATAACTTTAGCATGTGAAAATAATATCATAAATCAGTAAAGACCATGACTACAATCAGTCATTCCTATGCGTAGTAGAATTAGAATTAGAATTAGAAATCCCTTTATTGTCATTGTACTCAAGTGTGCAACGAGATTAGAAGGCTCCCCTCTCCAGTGCAATACAACAATAAGACAGACAAATATATAAATTAGATTAATAAATAAGAGAGTGCAATGGAATTTAGTACAGAATAGGGTATATAAAAACACATCACGATGCTGTTCTGCAAGGTAAGGGTGTTCTCGTGTGTGTGTGAGAGTTCAGAATGGAGATGGCTCTCGGAAAGCAACTGTTTCTCAGTCTATTGGTCCTCGATTTGATGCATCTGTAGCGCCTGCCAGAGGGCAACAGGTCGAACAGGTGTGAGTTTGGGTGGGTATTGTCTTTGACGATGTTGAGAGCCCTTCTGAGGCACCGGGCGGTGTAGATGTCCGACAGTGAGGGGAGAGGGCAGCCAATAATCCTTTGCGCTGTTTTGACTGTCCTCTGGAGCCTCACTCTGTCGGCCTCAGTGCAGCCGCTGTACCAGGTGGAGACACAGTACGTCAACAGGCTCTCAATGGACGAGTGGTAGAAGGCTAGCAGCAGCTTCCTGTCCAGGTTGAATTTCCTGAGGACTCTCAGGAAGTGCAGACGCTGGTGGACCTTCTTTACCACTGCTGTGGTGTTGTGAGTCCAAGAAAGGTCGTCGGAGATCTGTACTCCCAGGAACTTGAACGTGTGGACCCTCTCCACACACACGCCTTCGATGCAGAGGGGGGGCGGCACCGTCTTGTTCCTCCTGAAGTCGACGACAATCTCCTTTGTTTTTGCAGTGTTAAGGTGCAGTCTGTTGTCCTTGCACCAAGCTGTCAGTCTCTTTACCTCCTCTCTGTAGGCTGTCTCGTCACCTTCCGAGATCAGACCGACCACTGTCGCGTCGTCAGCAAACTTGACGATGGTGTTGTTGCCATGGGCCGGGCTGCAGTCGTAGGTGTAGAGGGCGTATAGGAGAGGGCTCAGCACGCATCCTTGAGGGGAACCGGTGCTCAGCATGCAGGTGGAGGACGTGTAGGGGCCGAGCAACACAGTCTGGGGTCTGTTGGTCAGAAAGTCCTTAATCCAGATGCGTGTGAGGGCAGGGAGGCCGAGAATGTCAAGTTTGGCGACGTGGATGTCTGGGATGATTGTGTTGAATGCCAAGCTGTAGTCCACAAAGAGCATCCTTGCATAGCTCTGCTGTTGTTCCAGGTGGCCCAGCACAACATGCAGAGCAGTGTTGATGGCGTCCTCAGTGGATCTGTTAGCCCAGTATGCAAACTGGTAGGGGTCCAGAGTGGGAGGAAGGCAGTCCCTGATGTGCTGGAGAACCAGCCTCTCGAAGCACTTCATGATGACTGGTGTGAGAGCAACAGGACGGTAGTCATTCAGGTGGACGGCTGGTGACTTTTTGGGGACAGGAATAATGGTGGAAGTTTTCAAGCAGGAGGGGATGACTGCTTGAGCCAGGGAGCGGTTAAAGATCCTGCAGAATACATGTGACAGTTGGTGGGCACATGTTTTGAGGACCTTGCCTGGTATTCCGTCGGGTCCAGTAGCTTTCCTGGGGTTAACAGCCAGGAGCGCGCGCCTCACATCGTGTTCCTCTACGGTGAGTGGGGGGGGGTTGGAGCATGAAGTGCGGGGGTGTGACGGTTGGGGCGAGTCAAAGCGAGCAAAGAAGCAGTTAAGCTCCTCTGCCAGCGATGCACTCGGGTCTGCAGAGGTCGTGCTGCTGCCACGGAAGTTGGTGATGCTCCGTAGACCCTGCCACACCTCCCGTGGTCTGTTACTGGCAAGGTGGGCCTCCAGCCTCCCCTTGTAGGTTGCCTTGGCTAGCTTGATGCCTTTGCTCAGGTCAGCACGAGCCACCCTGTACTGGGCTTTGTCGCCTGACCTGAAGGCAGCGTCACGGGCCTTGAGGAGAGAGCGAACCCTGCTGGACATCCAGGGCTTCGCATTTGGGAAGGTCCGTATAGTCCTGTGTAGGGACACAGTTTCCATGCAGAACTTGATGTAGTCCACTACACAATGTGTGTAGACATCAAGGTCCTGATGATCAAAGAGGCCCCAGTTTGTGTCTTGAAAGCAGTCCTGTAATTCACTCATGGCGCCGTCACGCCAGGTTTTCACAGTCTTTGTGGTGGGCCTGAATCTGCGCCTGAGAGGGGTGTATGCAGGTGCGAGCTGCAAGGACAGGTGGTCTGACTGGCCGAGGGGGGCGAGTGGGAGGGCCCTGTATGCGTGCTTGATGTTCGAGTACACATGGTCGAGAGTGTTGTCTCCCCTCGTTGGGCACTTGACATGCTGGTGAAACTCTGGGAGTGCAGTCTTTAAATTGGCCTTATTAAAGTCTCCCGCTACTACGTGAACGCCATCAGGGTGGGCCCGCTGATGTTTATTGATGACGCACGCGAGTAGCGAGAGCGCCGTGCTAGTGCTAGCGTCGGGAGGGATGTAAACAGCTGTGACAATCACGACCGTTAGCTCCCTCGGGAGAAAATAAGGCCGGCATTTAACGGACATGAACTCGATGTCGGGGGAAGAGTGCTTCTCGACGATCGTGCTATCGCCGCACCAGTTCTCATGCACGTAAACACAGAGCCACCCCGCCCCGTCTCTTACCGGTGTCCCTTGTCCGATCCGCGCGATGTAGCGAGCGCCCGGCCAGCTGGATGCTAGCATCGGGGACGTCTGCGTGCAGCCAGGATTCCGTGACGACGATCACACTGCTGTCTCGCACATAGCGGTTTCCCAGGATTTGTAATCCCAGGTCGTCGATTTTGTGGACCACGGATCTGGCGTTGGTGAGGTACAGACTCGGCAGTGGTTGCCTATGGGGCTGCCGTCGCAGCCGTTCCAAGACACCGGACCTGCAGCCCCGCTTCTGCTTCCTCTCTCTGCGTCGCCTGCGCCACCTCCCGGTCCCGATGACAAGCCACGGTGAGCCGGGCAGCCTCGCCAGTTCGTCCGGAATTTTGCGATCATAGCATATTCAGTAAATATAAACCTGCTAAATTAAATAATTGACATTCTGTCCCATAAATGTTTAAAATGCCGGTAATTGCCATACAATCCTTCAAGGGTCGACGAGCGATGTTCGGGAGGAGGAGCAGTGGTGGTGGTGCGTTTCCCTCGGGCATGTGTCGGTAAATCCAGCGGAGTTCAGCGGCAGTGGATTGAAGTTGTCCTGACACAGGTTGATGACATGACAGGAACAGGCAGAAGTGCGAGAAGCAGACTGGCCTGCGGGTCCACATGGCAGACAGGTGCTAACTTTGATAGGTAAGCTAAACTTTAGCCACAGTAGACGCGTCAGCGACTATGCAATCGGTGGGTGGCATTCATGAGAATCGGGATCGCTCAACATACAGATAATAATAAATAAAATCACTGTAACTGGAGGGATTGTAAACTGCTAAAGCAGGTACAACAAGCGGATCCAAAAAATTTCTGAGAGTTACCGGTGAGCAGTGGCAGCCAAACGTGCCAGCGTCCACTCAACCGGGAGTTGATTCAATATTCACAATATTTTATTATTTTGTCGTACAGTTGTTTAAAAATGGCTCGCTATCGCCCCCTAGAAAAAAAAAACAACAAAAAAAAACAGCCCCCTGTTTCACCAAACTGAAAATTTGATGAAGTGTGTACAAAGCCAAGACCTAATAAAAAGTCTCATGGAGCCGTATGCTAAATTGAACAGGAAGTCGGCCATTCTAAATTTATCAGAATCCGAAATCCTTTTATTGTCATTGTACAGTGTGCAACAAGATTAGGGAGCTCCCCTCTCCAGTGCAATACAACAATAATTTAATCAAATATATAAATTAGATAAGAGAATAAATATTGTGATGGAAAATAGTATGAAATTGGAGAAATACAACACAATACGTCGCTGTTCAGCAAGGTAAGGGTGGTCGTGTGTGTGTGCATGTGTGTGAGAGTTCAGAATGGTGATGGCTCTCGGAAAGAAAATGTTTTTCAGTCTATTAGTCTTTGATTTGATGCACCTGTAGTGCCTGCCAACAAATTTACTTCAAACATTGACGAGGCTTTGAAAACAAAAGCTGCTCTAACTTTAACTACAAGCAAATTCCTCTTGAAGATTCCTCACGTTATTTCTCTGAAATATTTCACATTTCCAACGTGCCAGTACCCCAACGTTGTCCGGGTGGCGAGGGCCCTTTATAGCTGCTCGCAGCTCTAGTTTTTAATTAATTTTTTTAAATCAATGGTGATGACAGTGAAATATGTCTTGTCTGGTATCATGATAGCTGGAGGATATTTTGTCATGATATTTTAGTCAGGCCTGATAACAGTGATGTATGCTGATTTAAGGCTACTTTTATTTTGAAATGCCGTATCACATTTTGGTGGGACCGCATTTGATGGACAACTGGGGTTGTCTAGTGTCCCCCAAAATGGGTCTGATATCACGATAGCTCGAGGGTATTTTGAAATGATTATTTTAAAATCAGTGTTGATGACAATGAAATGTGCATATTTCAGGTGGGTTTTTTTTTATTGTGAAATTACACATCAGATTTTGATGGGACCATTTTTGATGAACAGCTGGGGTCGTCTAGTGTCCAACAAAACTAGTCTGGTATTACGACAGCTCCAGCTCTTTTATTTTAAAATGCCTCCTTACATTTTGATGGGACTACTTTTGGTGGAAAGCTGTGTTGTCTTGTGTCCTCCAAACCTGGTTTGGTATCACCATAGCTAGAGGATATTTTTTAATGAAATTTTAAAGTCAGGCATGATGACAGTGAAATGTGCAGATTTCAGGCAACTTTTAGTTTGAAATTACAAATTAGATTTCGATGGGACCACTTTTTATGGACAGCTGGGGTAGTCTCGTGTCCCACAAAACTGGTCTGGTATCACGATAGCTCGAGCTATTTTTTTTTTTAACTCAGTGGTGATGACCGTGAAATAAGCGAATTTCAGGCTACTTTTATTTTGAAGTGCCACATCACATTTTGATGTGACCACTTTTGGTGGACAGCTGGTGTGGTCTAGTATCCCCAATCCTGGTTTGGTATCACGATAGTTTGAGGATATTTTTTAAAGATTTTTCTTTTAAATCAGTGTTGATCACAGTGCATATTTCAGGTGATTTTTTTATTTTTAAATGCCACATCAAATTTTGAAGTGACCACTTTTTGTGGACAACTGGGGTGGTCTGGTGTCCCGCAGAACTTGTCTGGTATCACGATAGCTTGAGGATTTTGTAATGATTTTAATTTTTTTAATCATTGGTGACGACAGACAAATAAGCAAATTTTCACGCTTTTATTTTTAAATATCCCATCAGATTTTGATGGGACCACATTTGTTTTTACGGTTCCGTCACCACGCGAGTGGCTACCTGCTAAAGCAGCACGGCTCACTATTTGAGCCTTTTTCGCGTGTTTTTTCCTTTACCCAGTTTTATTTATTTTACCTCATCGCAGCAATGGACATCCAAATTGCGGTGGTTTTATTGCTGCTGGGGGCTGTTTTTTGCGTGATCGTGTCCGGAGATGTCACTGGGAGCTACGGATCAATCGTTTACACAAGAGATCAGCTGTTAGCACTTCGTGCTAACCCCGTGCCGACTCCCGGAGCGAGACCCGATATCCCCCACGAGTTGAGGAGGAAGAGACGGGGGATGTCGCGCGGGGGCGAAACGCCAGGCAAAGAGGAGGCGTGACCACCCCGTCCTCCTGTCCGTTTTTATGGGAAATGTTAGATACCTTCCCAAGAAAATGGACGCGGCACGAGAGGAACTTCCAATGAGCTAGCTTGCTGATGTTCACGGATTCATGGCTAACAGACCTAACGCCGGACACCGTCGTGGAATTTGACGGCTTCCAAATACTACTTGCGGACAGGACACTGGAAAGCGGTAAGAGGAAAGAGGAGGGCTGGCTGTGTTTGTTAATGATAGATAGTGTAACCCTAGGCACATCACAGCTAAGGAGCAACTTTCCAGTCGGGACAATGAGCTGCTAGCTGTTAGCATGCGTCCATACTTGACAAGCATCGCGAGTTAACAAGGACGTGCACGTAACAGGTGCGTGAGTAAACTGCTTAAAACTTTGATCGTCATTCAGCTGACCTACAAATTGAGACGCTACAGTCAGTTTGACGTTTTTGTTTGCTTGATTGTGGATTGACATGGAGGAACAAGACAGTGGAAAGCGGACATTAAAAATGACGGAGAAAAGCTGTAGAAGATCACAAGCCTAAACGGATGCAGGCACGCAGGTGCAAATTTGCTCAATTGACCTCCATGCAACGTCAAATTGAACAATTGATGGAGGATGATGCAAATGTTGACGCTGTAAAAAACTGAGCTTCGTGTTTGCTTTAGCGGCATGGAGCAAGAATTTGTGGACCTCAATTCCGGTGTGCAAAATTTAAAGACTGAAGAGGATTTTGCCGATGACCAAAATAACTGGTTTGATCCAAAAAATGTAATTAATGGAAATGTGAGCAATGGAAGAAGGACGTTTTGAAACGTGCAGAGGAAGGATGCAATAAACAAATATCACCTGATGATAGTAGATCTGCATCAACTAACTACACCCATAGAAGTAGAAGTAAAGAATCTAACAGACAGAAGCTCACTTCTGTCAACGTCTTCAATTAAATTAAAGGCTCAAATGGAACGAGCATGTTTAAAGGCAAAGGCTGCTGATTTACAACAAAGGTTGGCACTTGAGCAAGAAGAAGCTGCAATTAAGGCAAAGAAGCAAATGCATGCAATGCAAACGGCACTCCCTGAGTCTGATGCTAAATTGGATGTCTTGAGAAGATATGAAAATACCCAGGAGGATGGTATCCACATTCCTGATGAGTGTGTTACAATTTAAACAAGGGAAAACATTCAATTACCATCACAGCCTATCAGAGCAACAAGCAGTGTTGACCTGAAATGCTCCCACTTCGACTATTCCAATGGCTAGATTTCCACATCAGACAGAAAGTAGAGAACAACAGGGACATGTGCTTGATGGCCTTTGCCAAGCAATCTCACAGCAAGCCAGTGTCGCAGAATACTTAGCAAAGAGTCAAAAAGCATCGCTACTTCCCGAACTTTCCATTCCTACGTTTAAAGGCGACCCTCTGCATTATAAAACCTGTATAGGTGCCATTGAACATGGGATTGAAGGCCGTACAAGTGATAACCGTGATCATCTTCAATTTTAGCTGCAGTATACTAGTGAACAACCACATGAGTTGGTGAAGAGCTGCATCCATATGGAACCTCTGACAGGATATACCAAAGCAAAACAAATCTTGAAGGAGTTTTATGGTGATGACTTCATGATAGCAGAAGCATATTTAAAGGAAGCCATGGATTGGCCAACAATCAAGTCTGAAGATGGTGTTGCACTTCAGTCTTTCACATTATTCCTTATGGGCTGTTTGAACATAATGGCAGATGTTAATTACATGGAGGACTTGGACAACATGGCTAATATAAAGGCATTGGCAAACAAACTTCCATACAGACTTATAGAATCTTGGAGAAAATTTGCCTGCAATCTCCAAGAAAGAACAAATAGAAGAGTGAAGTTTAAGGATTTTGTTGACTTTGTTGACAAGCACGAAAGATTCTATAAAACAGAAAACAAAATCACAACACACAGAAACACCAAAATCAAAGAAAGTCTTCACAACAGTCATTGTGCCCGCCAAGATGGAAAACAACAAAACCACCACGCCAAAGGCAGAACCTGTTTCAGTGGATGCTATTGCCAAACCATGTGCTAATTGTAATGGAGAGCAACAGTCTCACAATTTGTAAGGAATTTAGGAGAAAGCATCACAAGGATAAGATTGACTTCTTGAGGAGCAAGGGTCTGTGTTTTGCATGTTTGATGCACGGTCGCATTAGCAGTTGCTGGAAACAAAAGCTTCAATGTCAAGAATGCTCTAGACTGCATCCTACAGCACTACACATTGTCCATAAACTTCTGCAAAGAAACAGCCTAAGACGATTGTGAATAGCAGTACCTATTAAGTGCCCTCGTACAAACAACAGAAACCTGGGGTGTCACTGGGGCCTGTAAATAGGACTGCATCCTTTCAATAATTCCGGGATGGGTCAAGGCACAAAAAGGAACCAAGACAGTGACGACTTACTGTCCGGTTTAAAAATGCCCTGACGCCTTTTTTAGACTGAAATAACTTACTAAAGTTTTCGTTTTGTGCCATTCAGAATGGGAGAGGGAGCCAGGAGGCGAAACAGCCGTCTTGCCAGTTCAATCCCGCACACCCTCTGACTCTCACCCTCCGTTCTGCCTTTTTATTGAAACTAACTCATCAATAACTAATCACCAGAAGACAGAAAAGCATCAACAACTAATCACCAAGAGACAGAAAACATCAATAACTCACGGTATAAAGGTCAGTTTAACTAAAGCATCAATAACTAATCACCAGGGACTCCAGCAGGCAGAAAATCATAACCCAAGGTCAGTTTAACTAAACACATCTTCAGGATACGGTGTCTGTGTGTGTGTGTGTTAAAATAACAAGTAAGTGTCTCTGTGTGTGTTAAACATTAATGAGTGTATAAAAACATGATTATGAATACACAAACTGATTACCTATCCTCAGCCCATCTTACATTTCCCCCCTGTTGTGGATTTAAAAATCATGTCCTTACGGCTTTAAGACAGATCATCATAATGAAATCATACAACAGTGTGATCATCAGTGGAGGAGCGAAAACCTCACATTAGGGAAAAATTCCCCTCCTCCCTTCCGGCGTAGAATGAGATCCTCATAATTTGATGACCATCAGGGAATAAAACTTGTCCCTGGGGTGACTTGGTGGAGGCCCTTGCCTCGTTGTAGGAGAGGACAGCCGTCCTTACCTCCCGGATCTTCGTGTATGGTGTGTGTGTGTGTGCACGTGTGTGGACAGGGGCAAGAAGTCCATGTGTTTTTACGTTTTAGTGTCCAGTTTGAGTTCGTCATTCTCAACATTAATCAGGTTGTAACGGTACATTTGGGCAACAAACCTACGATTAACCATCATCTTTGTCATAAAAATAATGCAACATGAACAGACTAAACATAACAAAATGAAAACTATAATTATCCCTATATATTGTTTTTTTAAATTCTTCATAGTGGTCATAACATCAATAATTGTTTCATTTTTATTAAAAATGTAAATGCAGTAATGTACTCCAATCAAGGCTGATATTCCTTTGTTATGTACGTCATTAATTTCCAAACAATATCTAATCTTTTTGTTCTGTGGCTTCAACATATTTATCATCTCATCAATATTAGCACCACAGAGTACTGAGTTTCGAGATCCTCACAATAGTCGTTCTCAAAATGATATTTTTTTTTATCAATTTAGCTTTGTTAAGGTAAGATATTTTATTGACAATCTAACATTAATATGCAAAGAACATGTACATTAGTACAAAATGTAAAAAAAAATTGTGGTGGGGGGGGGTGCGAATTGTTTTCTTCTTGGTAGGGGGGGCATGACAGGAAATAATTGAGAACCACTGGTCTAGTCACACACCAGCTCGGGTTCATTCCCTACCAGAGAAATGACATTCCATGTCCCCAGAGCTAGGCGCTTTATGTTGCCGGGGATTGGACTGCCTTTGACTGCCTCCTAGCTCAAAGGAAACCCAAATTCTTTGGTCCCGCCCACTGGTAGTGAGCCAAAGCCCTTGTATTAAATAATAAATAAATACATAAAATAAAAAAATTAATAAATTTAAAAAACGGACCGATCCACTGCTTGGGTTAGTTTGACCCACCTTGAGATCCGTTCCCACTCAGTGACAGTGTCTACAAGCCACTGCCACCAGGCCAGTGAACCGACGTCCAGGCAGTGACAAAAAACGTGATCAAATTACATTGCTCATCATAAGGTGTTTGTGAGACGCTCTTTGTATGTTTCCTCAATTAAGACCTGTTTTCCATTGGTGTATTTGAAAAAAGTGGTGAACCTGTTAAATTCACTACAAAACGTTAAGAAGATGAAAGTAATGTTTGAAGGAATATTATTTTTCTATCGACATGCCGGCGGGCGGGCACAGATAGAGAGTGATAAAGCAGCACCACCCGCGCGGGGCGTGCTGACGAAAAGGCAAGCGCTCCTCCTCTCATCGCGTCCTTATTAAGACAGAAAAAAGACGCTGTTGAATTTGACCTATTCGCAGTTCGAGCAGGTGCTTAACGCTGGAGAATATCACCACTTCGAAGTTCGAACTGCTGTTGAAACGGAGAGGTAAGTGTTTTTCGTTTGTTTTTATTCAAAACATGCCTCGAGTGCATTTGTTCATGGTTAGAGATAGTTGTGTGGAAAACACTATACAAAGTAGCACCATGGATGTGGGCCTACAACACTGGCCTAGCAAACATGTGCTCCTACATCGACATAATTGACGAGCTCCAGTTAAGCATTGAATAATTATAAAACGTCATGGTGCTTTTACTCATTTAAAGAACTAAACCGACGCGTATTTTCATCCGGTGGTCAGGTTTGCATTGAATGTGAGCACGAGGGACGCTAGCTTGTTGCGTTAGCTTTGCGGAGCTAACAGCTTGCACTTTTGTTATAGAACAACAGAATGCAAGTACCATGATAATTTCTGTCATTAATTTTTGTGTAAGACACGATGTTCACTGGTTAATTACATGATTCTTAAAGCAAAGGTTACTGTGAATGCAATTTTGGTAAGATTTTTGTAGTCACACTGCATAAATCTGTCTGTCTGTTGTTTAAACTTCAATATAAACTATTATGGTTGAAATCGTTAATTGGGATGGAGGGATTGATATTTTTTTAATTTATAATTTATTTTTCTTACACTGATATTGTTAAAACTCCATTTAGCCTATAGTATTAATAATTCTCAACACAAAACTGTCTTTTTTCTTTATAGAATAAACAATGCCTTCCCTGAGATGCAGGAAGTCCCCAAAGCAGGATACTATTGAACATGCAGTCAAGGGTCTGGACAAGACTGCAGAGTTAGAAGCGAAGTATATAAACTCATTTAAAGGTATGATGTTAACGCTTTTGCTAAGATATATTATTGTTTTCTGATAACCAAGCTGACATCGTTTTTTAAGTGGTTATTTTACATTAAGAGTGTCTTGACCTTTTCTTTTGTCAGTTTCAAGTTATTTCAGTGAGCGTGAAACCTGATGGTAGGAGTTCTATCTAAATTAAGGCTGTACTTGATGACGCCCTCCGGCATTTTTATACCACAATAGACCGGTGAACAAGTCCGATATTGATAGTCTAGTGTAAAGCACGTTATACGTCACAGAGATCACGTGACGCGATCCAATATGACTGTGTATACAGTGTATGTCATTGTTATGAAACTAAATAATCTTAAAGTTTTTTTTTTACGTAACCAGGTGCCATTGACATTTGTACTTTCAGTCCTAATACATACTGGCTAATGCAATGCTGGAAAATGAATTTTGGCTGGTCTGTTCCTTTAAAATCATAAAGAAGGGCTCTGCTCTATCCCTCACAAGAAGCAATGTTTCAAACCACCCTACATTAGTATAGTGGCCCAAATGAATATGATGACTCCTTATTTGTGTGCTTAAAAATATGACGAAGCTATCTTGATTTCCCTGTTAACTAGGTCGAGGAGTATTTACCAAGGCCCCTTTCAGGAAAGACGACTTTATTCTTTATTATGGAGTACAGAGGAAAATTGATAGATTCTGATAAATCTCAACGCAGGAAGATGGATGGAAGAGGCACTGTCTTTTTGTTTGACTTCCGCCGGCAAGAAAAAACTTGGAGGTGAGGCAAAGATTGAGATGTTATCTTATTTTTGTTTTTATTTAAAAAAATAAACACATACTCATCCCATAAGTGTTAGGGGAAAAATCATTCTCTAAGCAAAAATGTATACCGTATTTTCGCACCCAAAAGACGCGCCGTGTCAAAGGGCGCAACACCTGTTGAGGCCGCTATTTCTGTCTTTGTAACATATACTGGACGCACCGCCTGACAAGACGATAGCACAGCTGCTGTTAGCATAGCATGAACTTGGCAGAGCTGCCCACACTGACACAGCCGATAGCAGCCTACTATGCCCCAATAACATGAGCAATCACCCCATTGTTGCAGCAGACGCCAAGTCTCTATTGACAATAGCTGACAATGGCTCAGGCCAATATTAGGTGCATTGGCAATAGCCTACAAAGCAACGTCAGGGGAGGGACTTGGCTGCTCACCACACACAAAAAATAAAAAACTCATCATACAAGCAAACAATGAAACATAGAAATAAGATTAACACAAACATGTATCTCTCATGCCATCAATATACCCCAAAAAAATGAAAATAATACAAAAGCCACTCAGCCTTAGCTAATTCAAGCAATGCATTCTGGGAGCAGAGACCCACAATCCCATAGCTGTTTAGAGAGATTTGCATGGCTGTTTAAAGAGATGTGCTGTTATGCTTTGGACTTTTTGTCTGTTGTCTAAACCTGGGACGTTTCTTGCTTGCAATAACATAAATGATAAGACAGACTAAAACATTGTGGACAGCTGCCCTTTGTCCAGCTTTTTCCAACACCATCACCCAAACATTATAGTCAGATGGTGTATTTGTCACGGTCGATTGTAAGCATGGACAACTCACTCTTTGCCCAGCAGGGTGTGCTAACATGCACTTCCAACAGCTCGTTGATGACAAGGGCTGATGGACGTGAGTGGTACTTTGTCCATTTAATGGACGCATCGACTGACAGGGCGCTTTGTTTGCTTATGACTGCGAAAATACGGTAATTACTTTTATTCATGCGTTGAATCTGTACAAATGAAAATATAGACCATGAAGTCTCAAAGACAAGCTGTTAATAGGGTCTGATTCCAATAGAAATTTCTTGTATGATTTGATTTAGAAGATTTAAAAATTGTGGATTTCCTATTTTTATGTTTTGTGTACACAAGATTGTCTCAAAGATTAATTTCTGACATTGATTGAATAATTGTTTTTTTTTTTTTTTAAATCTATTTTAAGTGTTGATGCCGCTCAAGAAGATGGCAGTCTGGGAAGACTGGTTAATGATGACCACATGCACCCCAACTGTAAAATGAAGAAGAAGACAACAGAGGACAGACCACACCTCTGTCTGTTTGCGCTCCGAGACATTGATGTTGGCGAAGAAATAACTTAAGACTATGGACCAGCTGGCCTTGGAGAACACAGGTTTGTAAGATGCATCTTTAAGTACAATAACAGAGCCCACTTGTGGTGTTCTGGTGATGTAGTTTCCAATTAGTTTGGCAATCTAATAAATGTATGTTGAGGTTTCTATGGAAGTTGAACATGCTGACTGACTGGGGGAGTTCTCCATTGTCCACTATCTGTAATTCAAATTTGTGGGTCTGAGTCAAAGTTTGGCTCTTCAGGAACAACGAACTGGTCAGGGAGTGACAGTATTACAAAGTTCTGCGTTACTCTTTTCTGGGCGGTGGCCCTGTTAGGCCATCATATGCCATATTGCAAATATCCCCATTGTGGGACTAATTAAGGACATCTTTATGTTGTGGTTTCCCTACCAGAACCAGCACCAACCCTGTATATTCATGATATAAAACACTGTTTCAATTTGATATTTAGCCTTTCTATACTGTAAAAATAGAAGACCCCAGGCTTTCCTGCGCCCCCTTGCCCAATTGGTGGTGTTCAGGAGACAACCTGGGACTGAAATATCAGTCACAACCAGTGTTGTTTTCGTCACTGATGACTATGACGAAAATACTTCGTTAACGCCCCTTTTTTAATGACGATGACAAGCTAAACGAGGTTCTTTTATGACGAAAACATGACGTGATGTACATGAATTTTTTTCGTTGACGAGACAAAATTGTTAGCATGTGGTTCATAAATTATTTTATGTTGCTTTTAGTGAAATAAAGCCACAACAGTTGCCCAACAAAATGTTTTGCTTCTCTGCTTATTTTGGAGCAGTGAGCATTGATTCCACTGTTGCCACTTTTTTCTGTTTGTAATGAAGAATCCTTTGTAGTCCATCCAAAAGTCTTTGTTATTGGGTGGAAACCTTGAATGCCTTGTTTTAACTCAAATGGACTTAAACCCATCCATCCATCCATCCGTTATCTGTACCGCTTCTCCTCACTAGGGTCGCGGGGGGTGTTGGAGCCGATCCCAGCTGTCTTCGGCAGTAGGCGAGGTACACCCTTGAATTGGTGTCCAGCCAATCGCAGGGCATACATAGACGAACAACCATCCACGCTCACACTCATGCCTAGGGGCAATTAGAGTGTCCAAGCAACTTGCCATGCATGTTTTAAGAATATGGGAGGAAACCGAATTACCCAGAGGAAACCCACGCAGGAAGGCCGGAGCCAGAATCGTACCTACGACCTCAATATTGTGAGGCCATCCTGCTAACCAGTTGGGCCACCGTGCCGCTTGGACTAAAACCTTTGTGAATAAATTGACGAAAACTAGGGTAAAACTTTTTTTGCGTTTCCGTCGATTAAAACTGGACTAAAACCCTTTTTTTAGTTTTCGTTGACTAAAACTGGACTAAAACTATAACGAATTGGGATGACTAAATGTGATGTAAACAAATCAGCACTTTGTCCAAATGACTTGGACAAAATCTAAAATGCCTGCCAAAAACAACACTGGTCACAACACGTGTCTACAGAAGATTAATTGGCATGGGCGAAATTAATTAGTTTTATTTCATTCATGAGCTTATGTTTTGTTTTGGGTGGCTAAGGCTTAAAATGTGTAAAAATCTAATCCAACCTCAAATATAATTAATTCAATAAATTTATGATGCTACTAAAACATCGAAGCAGCCTCCTCCAGGCTTTACAGACTCAGAAATGGAGGTATGCGTATCGTGTACTCATCCTGTCGTGTCTCGAGATGTTAAAATTGCAGTTAGATAGACGTGTGCTGATTAGACAAGACTTCTAATATATCTGGTGTCACAGGATATTTGTCAGTGAATGTGTATGTCTGGTTTGAGGCTCACTCAGCTTTTTCTTGTGTTGTGGGGTCCAGTTGAGTTGAATTGCGTGTCAGGTATGTTGGCCATCTGACACCCAACTGTCAGGTTTGTGTTTGTGGGGACCCCGTAGAGCCATTTTTATTGTTGACATAAATCATAGCTAATCATCTTTTCCTTCATTATCATATGAAATACAGTTAGGAGTTGTATGTGCCTTTACTATGTTATAATCTTAGAACCTACCAGCCACTACAGGTGTCCGACAAGAAGACTTTTGGCTGTCCTGTGCTCCATTGCGGCCCTGGTGGCGTTCAAAAGACAACCTGTGACTGAAATATCAGTCACAACATATCTCTACTGAAGATTAATTGTCATGCGCTAAAGTAATTGGTTTTGTTTCATTCGTGAACTTGTTAGTTTTTGTTTTGGGTGGCCAAAGCCTAAAATGTGTAAAATTCTGATCCATTTTCTTTTTTTAATTCATTAAATTAATATTCAACTTGTTCATTAGGATGGAGGACAACCGACAATGACTGAATCGGCTGAGGTTGATGCCACCAGAACATCGAAGCAGCCTTCTCAAGTTTTGACAGACTCTGAAAAGGAGGTATGCGTATCATGTGGTCATCCTGTCGTGTCTTGAGATGTTAAAATTACAGTTAGATGTGAAGAACATTATAGGAGCAATCATGTTATCGAATGTAATAAAATAATATCACACACAGTCTAATATCACACACACAGTCTAATATCACACAACAGTTTGATTTTACATACAGTCCAATGTTATGCACAGTTTAAATACATAACACATAAATACATAACACATAAAGTTTCATGATATTGTTACTAACTCTAGTTCATTTATTAACTAAAATCTAGGAACTAACCATCACACCACCGCACTTAGGTTAGGACGACCACTTAGGTCAGGGCAACCGAACAAACTCCACTCCTGAACACACATGAGGGGAGGCGGACATGGACCAAGTAAACACCAGCTGGACCGAAGTAAACATGCCCTTGACAATTTAGGTACCTTTGAATCGGTCGTATGTACTTGTATTGATTTCTGGATTGATTGAAATGTGTCGGCACATGTCGACGTGACTTATGATATTCAATAAAAGGCTTGGAGAGAACTGGAGGTTCAGAGATCAGACCTGTTCACTGAGGTTTCATCTCTCCCGGCCGGAAACTTATAGTCTGCTGTCCGTGTCTGGATTCCTACTTGCCGAGGCGTGAGTCGCTCCCCCACACAGGAGTGATTCTCCCTTGACATTTTACAGTGGTCCTTCGGTCCTTCAAAACGGGTGTTGACCGGGTCATGCGGAGGGGGAGGCGGTGACGACCGGAGGAAAAGACTGTGCACAGCAACCAGGACTTAAAAAACCTCATCTCGTCCTGATTTTGAGGCCGGTCTCGCAGGATCTCCCGACGAGTGCCCCGGTTGACATCCGACTGAACCAGAGGAAAGACACGGACGGCAAGGGGTAAGACAAAAACTTCTTGAAGTATTTTGGGTACCACGGCACCTAGACGGTTTTTGGTATGAGACTTAGCTACTTCACTATTGTTGTTGTTCACTGCAGATAACGTAACTTCTGCAGATTTGGAACATTGTTGCAGATAACGTAACTTCTGTAGATTTGGTTTAGTCAAGAAAACATTACTGCAGATAACGTAGCTTCTGCAGATTAAAAACCAGTTGTTTTAACGGTGCACCTGGGTAACGGAACTCCCGGGTGGTTCGGGTCCGAACAAGTGAGACAGTGAATTGACCAGGCCTGTGACTGACATACTAACTGCGGATTATATGTGTGTGCGTGGAGAGTATTTGAAGGAGATCTAAAATCGTTCACGTTCCGTGAAATTTAAACACCAAGCTGATGTCCTCCTGAGACGCTAGGTCAAAAGGTAGAAGCTTGACATCAGGGGAAGTGAACGAGCACGTAGCATTTCTCCAGAGAATCTCTCAAAGTATTTTTGTGTGACTACTAACAAGCAGACAATGGGGAAGAAAGATAAAAAAAGGGGAGCCAGACCTGACAGGTCAAAATCACCCGATATGGTAAAAAAGATGGAACTCAAGTTCCCGGGTAGTACGAAGTACTTGGGTAAATGGAAAGGACGCTATCAATTTGATCCAGACTTGGCTGGAGTAAGAGAGACGGGGGAGTTGTTGAGAAACCTGTCCATTCATGACCGGCAAAAGCAACGTACTCGTGATACACCAGGGAAACAATTGAGGCAGGCTAGAGTTTGGCATGAGGAGATGCGTAAGAAAGAGGGGGAGAGCCAAAGTGGTATTAATGTTGCTCGTGCTGAAGATGATGAGACACAGGGAAGGGGACGTAAGCGAGTGATTAAAATAAGGAAGGAACAGCTGTTTACGGGGCCAAGCGTAGAACAGCAGTTAAATGCAACACAAAATATAGAAGAGGGGGAAAAGACACGAATGAAAAAAGTAAAACCACCATTACAAGATGATAATGTTACATTCACACCCACTACGACACAGCTGTACCCGACAATACCGCCGCCGAGATATGACCTTAATTCCACATCACATAATGCGGGGCCACACATGATGACGCGTAGGGGTCAAGGGCCCGAGTTATCATGGAATAAAGAGATGGGGGGGAACGCCAATCCTCCTGGAGGGACCCGAGGTAAGTAAACCCACTGAGACCTTCCCGCTCATCCAGGTGGCAAATCCGAGAGCAGGGGAAGACGGCCAACCTCATTATGTATTGGTTCATAGGCCTTGGACAAAAGAACAAATGATTAAGGTCCTCGAACATGTTCCAAAACCCACTGATGATGTAGAAGGGTGCGTTCAGGGAATAATTGACTTGCAACAAAGTTATCATCTAAATGGCCCCGAAATGCAGCAGGCACTCATGCAAATTACAGGGTTAAAATGGCACCAGTGCAAAGGGCAGTGGAGCCCATACACAGGGAAAAGTAACGATCTTATTATGTCACCAGGCGAGGTTGTTAATAGTTTAAGCAATCCAGACTCCATTTTTGCAAATATGCGTCGTGTGTTTGTAAAACATCCAAACTATGCTAAGATTAGTCAAACTACACAGTCGATGGAAGAAACAGTACAAGAGTACAGGGCTAGATTGTACCCAGTATTTAAAATAAACAGTGGTATCAGTGAAGATGGTCACCCTAATGGGCCCTTCAACCAGCAATTGAAGCAAGCAATTTTGTTCGGCCTTAAACCACAAATAAAAGCATGGATAGATTGTGATAACGAGGAGGCAAGGAGGAAAGGACTTTGTTTTGTTTGTTTTAGATCTGGGCATTTTGCCAGAGAATGTCGGGAGAGAGATGGCAAGCAGGCATGACTAGGAGAAGTCCGGACGGATGAAGGGAGGAAAAGTGTTGTGTTAGATAAACATTGTGGCCGAAATCAGATAGAGGTCCAGCTGTCTGAAGAAGACGTGCATTCAAAACTAAGACCAGAAACTTTGGTATATGTAAACAATAAGCCTATGATGTGCCTCGCAGACACAGGGGCGGAAAGATCTGTAATTAGAGAGACAGCCAGTGTGCCAAAATCTAAGCGTGTGGTAGTAATGACGGGGGCGAGTGGGGAGGAGGCGAAAGTTCCTTTGAGTGAAGTTGTAAGATTGGAATGGGGCCAGAATAGGGAGGTAGCTTCCACTAGCCGAGTCCTAATGATGGCTAGGTGCCCACATAACTTGTTGGGACGGGCAGATATGCTCCAAATGGAACTAGCCATTGTTCCCACAAATAAAGGGGTGTTTAAAGTAATTCACTGTCCCCTAGACTGCGTTCCTGTGATGGTCACGGAAGCTGAGGACGTGCCATATTACTGGTGGAGTTTGGAATTCCCCTCGGCAGATGTGACCCACACCGCAGAGCATATCATTGATTTGTCAAAAAAACACCTTGTGGGAGAGTATGATACAATGCCAGCAGAAGAATTACACATGACCATAAGATATAGTAGGACCCCGGGGCCAGATGAGCCCTACACCGAGGCTTTGCTCCGGTGTGGCCCGAGCATAGTCCAAGTGATGTATTTTGTTTTCCGAGGGCCCGCCTCATTCTGTACGGTGGACCCACCAGCATGCATTTTGGACTTAATGCCGGACCCAGGGAGTAAACATATATCCATAACAAAGGCACACCAAGACGAGTGGAGCGACAACGCTGTCTCTGCCACATTGGTGTCCACTATTAGGGATTGGACTCGGAGTGGGGAGAAACTAGAGACCTCCCCATCTACTGGATGGTCGAGGCTCAAACTCACACTCAGGGTCACAATGCACCCGCAGGTGCACATGCATCCACCTCTGGAGATGTGATTTATTTTGCTAACAGATGTGGAAGAGCAAGCCCTGAAGGGGCTGCCCAACTCCCTGTGGAGCAAGGGGCCGGCTGACGTAGGACTCATGAAAGGGGTCACCCCAGTTCGAATACGGGGGAAAACGAACCATCAGCCCCCTTACTTCCAGGTTCCCCAGGAGGGGAACTATGCCTGCATAGCTAGAAATTGTTCCGGTAACACCTGCCCGTCTGTCGGAACAGTGCCAGATTTTATGTGTAACACAACCATTATTGTGCCAACTAATAATCGACTCGTGTACCAACGACGGGATGTTTGGTGGTGGTGTGGGGGGAAGACTCTCCGGGGGCATCTCCCCGAGGAATGGAGTGGGTCATGTGCACACGTAATTCTAATCTTCCCAGCTCACATAGCCATAGTCAAGACACACACTCTAAATAATAGGAGGAGACGAAACATTGCACCTTTGAATATGGGACCCAATCCAACGTATATCGATGCCATAGGGGTGCCGAGGGGGGTGCCAAACGAATACAAATTGGTGGACCAAATTGCGGCAGGGTGGGAATCAATCTTCATTTGGATTACCCCAAATAAAAATGTTGATCGCATTAATTACATCCATTACAATGTGTTGACTCTCACTAATTACACACACGCTCTAGGAATGGCACTGGCCGAACAGCTCGACGCAACCTCTCTAACAGCATTTCAAAACCGGATGGCATTAGATATGCTGTTGGCTGAGGCCGGTGGAGTCTGCTCTATTTTCCAGGACCAGTGTTGTATGTTCATCCCTAACAATACGGCCCCCGATGGATCGATCACAAAAACTCTCCAGGGACTCCAAATGTTATCTGAAACTATGCATATTCATTCTGGTATTGATCACCCCGTGATAGGTTGGTTTAGTAACATGTTCGGACAATGGAAAGATGTTCTCATACCTGTGTTTGTTTCCATATGTGTCGGGGTCGCATTGTTATCTGTGGTAGGGTGCTGTTGTATCCCCTGTTTAAGACATGTGATATTGAAAATCTTTGACCGCATGTTTGAAAGTGCAAAGGTTAGCCTACAGGAGGAAGTAGAAACGTTGCTGGCGGATTATGAAGATGCCAGCTACGAATTTGAAGTAGTGTAAGAAGGATATGATAACTACACTGAAAGTCATGCATGAGATGGTGTAAGTTTGATGTGTTATTACATTACGATAAAAAGGAGGGAAATGTGAAGAACATTATAGGAGCAATCATGTTATCGAATGTAATAAAATAATATCACACACAGTCTAATATCACACACACAGTCTAATATCACACAACAGTTTGATTTTACATACAGTCCAATGTTATGCACAGTTTAAATACATAACACATAAATACATAACACATAAAGTTTCATGATATTGTTACTAACTCTAGTTCATTTATTAACTAAAATCAAACCAAAAAGAGGCTCGTTTCCAGAGCCTGAACACCCATTTCATACGATACATATGGACTTCATTCAATTATCCAAGTCACGAGGGTATGAATATTGTTTGGTGATTATTGATGTATTTTCAAAATGGGTTGAAATATTTCCCACAGCCAAACCTGATGCTGAAAATGGAATTGAGCCAATAATAAATGCATTAAAGGAAGCAGGAATTTTGATACAAGCACCTGAAGCGGAATGCAATACACCTATTTTTCCAGTAAAAAAGGCCCCACCCTCAGAGGGATGGAGGTTAGTGCAAGATCTCCGAGCAGTTAATAGCGCAGTCATACAACGAACCCCAAATGTGCCAAATCCACACACATTGTTGAATTCGCTTCGATCAGATTCACAGTACTTCACGGTAATAGATCTCAGCAATGCATTTTTTAGCATTCCGCTATCAGAGAAAGCACAAGTTTGGTTCGCATTCACATTTAAGAAGGCAAAATTGACATTCACTCGATTACCACAGGGATATGCTGAATCACCCACTATCTTTTCAGAAGCTATCGCTAACTGTCTATCCCAATTTGACCCACCAGAGGGTAGCCAAATCATTGTGTACGTAGACGACATTCTGGTCGCATCCCCGACACAGAGCCAATGTAAGATCGATACAGTTGCACTATTGCAACATTTGGCAGAAACAGGAAACAAAGTTTCTAAAAATAAGCTCCAACTGTGGAGGAGGGAGGTTAAATATTTGGGACACACACTCACACAGGACGGGAGAACAATTAGTCAAGACCGAAAAGCAGCTATCGTAGCGACACCAAAACCAACTACTAAAAAACAATTAATGGCTTTTCTAGGGTTATGCAACTACTGCCGAATTTGGGTAATAGATTACGCGCTCCTGGCAAAGCCATTACAAAACATGATACACACTGATCCAATGGCAATGTCAGCAAAATTGAGTTGGACAAAGTCTACTGACACAGCTTTTGACAAATTGAAATTGGCAATAACTGATACTGCAGCACTAGCATTGCCTGATTATTCCAAGCCATTCATTCAAACAGTAGATGCTAAGCGAGATTACATGACCTCAGTATTATTGCAACACCATGGCATTAGGCTTAAGCCAGTAGCATATTACTCGCAATACTTAGACCCTGTTGCCAGGGCAACCCCATACTGTGTTCAAGCTGTAGTGGCAGCCGCCCTAGCAGTACAAGCATCAGCTGAGGTAGTCCTCTATCACCAGCTAACCCTAAAGGTGCCACATGCGGTCTCAGCTTTGTTGCTGGAATCAAAAATGTCATTTCTTTCACCAGCAAGACACCTGTCCTACACAGCACTCCTACTATCACAACCTAACCTCACGATTGAACGATGTACAACATTGAATCCAGCAACTCTGATGCCCACACCGCATGATGGTACCCCACACGATTGCGTAACAGAAACTGACGTTATGTATAAACCTAGACCAGACATCACTGATATACCCCTAGCAGAGGGGGATGTCATATTTGTTGACGGATCCGCGTTTAAAGATCAGTGTGGCAAAAGTCATGCAGGTTATGCAGTAACAACCGCAACCACCATAGTCGCAGCAGGAAAACTAGCCTCAAATATGTCTGCTCAGGCAGCTGAGCTGGTCGCTCTCACGAAAGCATGCTTGATTTATGAGGGCAGGCCCGTCACAGTGTACACAGACAGCCAGTACGCATACAGCTCTGCACACACGTTTTGCCGTCAATGGCAGCTTCGTGGGTTTATCACAACAACAGGAAAAGAGGTCAAACATAAATCGTTGCTTGTTAACCTCCTGGCTGCGATCCAGCTGCCCTCATTGCTAGCTATTTGTAAGTGTGAAGCACATCTTAAGGGAAATGACCCAGTGGTAGTAGGAAACAGGTTTGCTGATCAGGCGGCAAAAGCTGCAGCAGCAGAAAATACCGTTGTTTGTAAAGCTGAGATCAAGGCAGATGAAACTGATGACTTGCAAGACATTCTCAAGGAAAGGCACAAGATAGTGTCTGATGCAGAAAAACGATTGTGGATAAAAAAAGGAGCAACATATGACAACGGACTTTACAGCGGTCCGGATGATAAGCCATGGCTGCCTCGATCTCTATTTTCATGGGCAGCAATTGTGACACACGGACCATGCCATGTGTCAACAGGGGGCATGGTTGATCAAATAAACAAACACTTTAATTCATTTGGGTTCACACAATATGCAAAAAACTTTTGCAGACAATGCTTGATTTGTATTAAAAATAATCCACAAGGAAATGTGAAGAACATTATAGGAGCAATCATGTTATCGAATGTAATAAAATAATATCACACACAGTCTAATATCACACACACAGTCTAATATCACACAACAGTTTGATTTTACATACAGTCCAATGTTATGCACAGTTTAAATACATAACACATAAATACATAACACATAAAGTTTCATGATATTGTTACTAACTCTAGTTCATTTATTAACTAAAATCTAGGAACTAACCATCACACCACCGCACTTAGGTTAGGACGACCACTTAGGTCAGGGCAACCGAACAAACTCCACTCCTGAACACACATGAGGGGAGGCGGACATGGACCAAGTAAACACCAGCTGGACCGAAGTAAACATGCCCTTGACAATTTAGGTACCTTTGAATCGGTCGTATGTACTTGTATTGATTTCTGTATTGATTGAAATGTGTCGGCACATGTCGACGTGACTTATGATATTCAATAAAAGGCTTGGAGAGAACTGGAGGTTCAGAGATCAGACCTGTTCACTGAGGTTTCATCTCTCCCGGCCGGAAACTTATAGTCTGCTGTCCGTGTCTGGATTCCTACTTGCCGAGGCGTGAGTCGCTCCCCCACACAGGGGTGATTCTCCCTTGACATTAGATAGACCTGTGCTGGTTGGACAAGTTTTCTAATATATCTGGACATAAATCGTAGCTAATAATATTTTCCCTCATCATCATATGATATACAGTTATGCCTAGTATATGTCTTTACTATGTTACAATCTAAGAACCTACCAGCCACTACAGTTCTCTCATTGGGAGACTTAAGCTTTCGTCAGGTTGTCGACTGCTGCATTGCCCTCTTATTGGCTTTAAGTACACAACCTGTAACTGAATTATCTGTCAGAACAGAACCTATGTGTCTACAGCAGGTGATTTGGCATGTGGATTCTTCAGATTTTTAGAAAATAGGTAAAATTGTGATCAAAAGTTTAAAATGTCTAAAATTCTGGTATAGTTTGCAATAGTATATCTATTAAATCATTTCAAAACTTCTTAACAAGGATGGAGAACATTGGCTGTGACCGAATTGGTTGAGGTTTAGATTACCAGGACCATTGAGCAGCCTCCTCGGGATCTACAAATTTAGGAATGAAGATATGCATCCCATGTTACAATCCTGTTATGGCCCGAGGTTTTGAAGTTGCAGTTACATATTGGGCTGGGCGATATGGCTGATAAGTACATAGCGATATAAGTATTTCATATGGGTCCATCGATACACATTGAATTCTTTTTTTATATTATTTTATTTATTATCGTTTTTATTTTCCAATATTTTCACTGCCCTGTTAAAAAAACATTTAATGTAGTTTTCCTCCCGGGAGCTTTTTGTTACGGTCAATTAATTTTGTTATTACATTATTTTGTCATATCATTCATCAATATTTTAGTTTTTTTTTTTTTTTCAAATAGAATTAAGACCTTTTTCTGTGCAGATTCCTCTGGGGATTAAGTATTTAATGGGTTCTCAATTTTCTCTTGGACTCTGATGCAACCCAGTCTCCTCCCTTGGACAAAAAATATGGGCTGAATCTTCCTTGGAATAACGACACAGATTCTGACGAATCATTGTCAAATCCTGCCCCTGAACTTTGCGCCTCAGACCCAGACCATATTACTATCCCAAGGCTCAGGAGGACCAAAAGTATACAGGTAAACAACCCATATAGATTTCAGGGAATCTTACAAGCAAATTGCATATATTTTATTGGTCTCCTGCCTTCTATCCTTTATATTTCGTTGTTGTTGTTTTTTAGATTAAAAAAACAGGCTGACTTTGGAATGGATAAGCATTATTACTCCAACTCAGATGACAGTGGAGATGAATATATTCCGGATACAAGTGAGGCCTCTGATTCAGACGGAAGTGAATCTTTGAAAATTGTGGACCCTCTCTTGAAGTCTAAGAATGCCTTCAGAGATTTTTCTCCCACACCACGAATCTCAAAAGCCACCTCAACGCAGGTTGTTAATCAAGGGCGTTCACCCGTTCGGAGGAGTAGCAGCACTGGTGTGATTCTTGAATTCTATGGCTCTTCAAATATTTGTGCAGTTTAACACAAATCATCCAAAATAGAATTCAAGCACATCTGTGACAGAAATTCAAATTCAGAAGTCAAAGAGAGAGAACAAAAAAAAAAATCTAATGCTGCGCTTCTTCCGAAGACATATACTGTAAACATTAAATGTATGTTAGGACAATCTTGAAAAAAGTATTAGAACACCCTTTACTTTTATTTCTTGTTAATTTTATTAACCAAAATATGTCCATTTTTATTACAGATTAATGAATACAAAATTAAAACTCTAATCAGCTACTTTTTAATCGTTATATTTGTATAAACAAATGTTATACATCTGTGTGTTAACTTATACAAGAAATGACGGAAAAGCAAGGGTGGTTTAGTATTTTTTTATCGTATATAGTCTGTATAATATCTTTAACCTATGCTGATGCTGTTTAATACTGATTTAAATAATAATAATAATGTCATAATCTGTTGGTTTTACATGAACAAAACCTTTCAAGCACTTTTTAAAATTCTAAATACTACCTCTTGTCAGTAAGTTGGTTCACAGCACTGCCTTGGAGTGAAAGTGTGTAGTGCTGAGACAGTCGGTATGTGCTGAGTCGTCTGACGTTTGTGTGACTGGTACCCAGGAAGGTAGCAAAACCAGGCAGTGTGTATGTCGTACCCAGGAAGGCAGAGAAACCAAGCAATATGTATGTGGTACCCACGAAGGCAGAGAAACTAAGCAGTGTGTATGTGGTACCCGGGAAGGTAGCAAAACCAGGGAGTGTGCATAGATACAGACCCCAAAAGTGATTAAAACCAAATAAAGTCCCCAGAAGATCATCTGTAGTCAGGTGAAGGACCCTGTACTTTGTTCAACTCATTTACTCCCTTAGACGTACAAAGACGTCTTTTAATGCAATGGCGCCCTCTACCAAAGACGTATAAGTACGTTTCCTGTCTTTTTTACGTCATAGTGTACATAAGGGTCTGATGCAACCTCTGACTGAGAATCAGCCTTGTCCGCATTGTGAATCATGTAAAAATCACCCAGCAGGGGGCAGAGGTGCAAAAGATCCGCCTTGAATCTGCGCCAGAGGTACAAATG
Organism: Idiotropiscis lumnitzeri; assembly: GCF_059441095.1. NCBI lineage: Eukaryota > Metazoa > Chordata > Actinopteri > Syngnathiformes > Syngnathidae > Idiotropiscis > Idiotropiscis lumnitzeri. The sequence goes on along the minus strand of NW_028283601.1, from coordinate 371,014 downwards.
GGGGGCGGGATCCTGGGGTAGACTTATAAGTGTGGAGAGCAGCGTGGGTAGCAGCAGCATCGGCAGCACTAGCAGCAGTCGCATTAGTAGCGTTAGCAATGAAATCCTCCAAGCAAATGACGATCGAGGAATGCTTTTTTGTAAAAAAAAGCTTCCTGAAAGCATCAAGGCGATGGAGACGCTTTGGTTGAGAGGATGACGCTTCGTCGTCGTCACAACAAACAGGCGTCTAAAGAGGGTGCGCGTGCCTTGCGGCCTGCATCGCCTGCCTTCGGACAATAGCCAAAGCAGCTGAGAGTCCTCACCAGATCCCCCCGAACGAGGAGGTAAGCGCTCGCAAGTTACCATTGAACATGTGGTTTTACCCCTCATGCTTTTATTGTACATATCATGCATCTTGCGGGCAGAAAATGTCGCATAAATGTGCAGTTAGACGCGAGCGTATCTCCTCCCCGACGAGGAAACAACAATACTGAATGGTGTGGTAATCATGCATACTTTCTAAAATTCACAGATTGTGCATCCCGCGGCAAGAAAGTTCCTCCTCGTCTTGTTGGTGTAAAGAAAGGTAAATTATAATATGAAACTTCACACGCCAGCAATAAAATGCAGCAATAAATATATATTTCCAATTGTTTATATTTCTGTAATTTACAGGTTGTGCATCAGGAAGCAGTGGTTCCGGATGGCGTCACACTGGATGGCAACCGAGGAAAATCGACTTTACAGCAACCCCTGGACCACTGAATGCCGCTGCCCATTTGGAGTCTGAGGAGCCAGCTGATTTCCTGCAGCTGTTTCTCACGGATGAGCTTCTGCAGCACATCGCGGATGCCAGCAATCACTTCCCAGACAATTATTTTCACACAAACCCCAGTGGACAAACACAAGCTCGCCTATTTTCCACGGACCAGCAAAGCCAGACCACAACGAAAGTGTCGGGTCTGTTTGCGCAAAGGCAAACGGAGTGAAACAAGAATGTGGTGTGAACTATGTTGTGTGCCCTTGCATCAAGGCAACTGTTTTATTTTATATCACACAAAAAAAAAGTATGTATGACACTGATGTATTTCATTTTTGTACATAGTTCAACAGTTCAGTCGTTTAGTGTTATGTGCAAATAAATTTATTTTATCAAAAACATATTTTTTGTGCTTTTTTTTGTTATTTTATAGAAGGCATGCATTATTTAGATGTTAGAGGTGTCATAAAAGCCATAAATAATAGTGTCAAAATTCAAATTATGGTCAAAATGCATCAGTTTACAAAAAGCTCATTTTCTCAGTTTTTTCCCCAGGGATTGGAGTTTTCATGAAATTTAGCTATTTTCAAATGCCGATTGTTCAAGAATGGAAAAAGATAGGAACAAACATTTTTTTTCTGTTGAAAGAAGAGAGTCTCATCTTTCTTCGGGTGTGCTCCATGTCTATATAGCATTAGAATACAATATTCTGTGGGCCTTGCAATATTAGTCAAAACCCAGGAAAACTCTGGGATTGAGTGGGTTGCTCCAGTGAAAATGGCTGGTATTTAATGAGTTAAGACTGGTTAGGACATCCGGCTCGCAGTCCCAAGGTGCAGGGTTCGATCCCGGGACCCAGCTTTCCTGTGTGGAGGTTGCATTTGTGAGTGAGTTTGAGCGCAGATGGTTGTTCGTCTTTGCGTGCCCTGCGATTGGCTGGCAACCACTTCAGGGTGTGCCCCGCCTACTGCCCGTTGACAGCTGGGTAGGCTCCAGCACGCTATCCTTGTGAGAATAAGCGGATTGGATATTACATGTATGTGTTTATGCCCTAGGCCAGGCGAGGGCAAACTACGGCCCGGGGGCCACATGCGGCCCGTTAAAAGTTTTAATCCGGGCCGCCGAACTTGAAAAAAATTTAATGAATAAACCTTGTTAATGTTTTATTTTCTAAACACTGTGGTTTTCAAAGACAAATATTATTGTTGGAATGCCTTTATTCACTTTCATATAAAATTAAATGTATTTTTTTTCTCAGATGAGGTGAGGTTTCCAAAACACTCCATCCATCTGCTCCTGGTCCGGCCCCTCTGTCATATTTTAGAACCCATTGTGGTCCTCCAATCAAAAAGTTTGCCCGCCCCTGCCCTAGGCTTTGTGTCTTTGCTTGGTTGACTGTGTAATGAGTGTATGAATGCATTTCTTTCTACCAGACACCTTGGACTTCCCATGGCAGATTAATAATCTATTTTATCTATCCATCAGGGTCACGAATGTCATTTGATGAGTAGAGAATTTAGAGTCTCCAATTAACCTAATATACATGGATTTGCGCATGGAAACCTGAGAAAAAGCCCTTAGTCCTACTTTTCCATCTGAACCACTTTATCCTCACGAGGGTCACAGCCGTGACATCCCAGCTGACTTCAGAAAGTAAGTGGGCGACGACTCATGATCTCTTGGTTGAATAATATTGTTAGGGGCTCAAAATGGCCCTCTACAATAAAATGGCAGAAGAATATTACATACTCTCTGGCAGAAGAATATTGCGTTTTTTTGTTTTGTCCAATTAACTTAAATAAAACTTGGGAAAATTTAATGATTCCATGTAAACCAGCTGGTCTTCCCCATACCAAGCCCTGGATAAAACTGACTGAAAAATGCATGATGTGTACCTTTTAAACTCCTCGGCCCATCCACTATGCCAGGGATGGGCAAACTTTTTGATTAGGAGGGGGGGGGGGCACAATGAGTCCTAAAATACATTTAATTTTAAACGAAAGTGAACAAAAGCATTACAACAATATATATGTCTTTGAAAAACCACAGTATTTAGAAAATAAACCATTAACAAGGCTTATTCATTTAATTTTTTTCAAGTTTGGGGGGCTGGATTGAAACGTTTAACGGGCCACAAGTGGCCCCCGGGCCGTAGTTTGCCCAATGCCCTAAGCCAATTGATTCTAAAAAATAACAGTTTTCTTCATCAAAACAACATTTTATGATCAACATAAATGTTAGTGAGTACATAAAGGTATACTCATTCGATCTATCATAACCCCATGCACTTAGACTGTACAAAAAAAAGAAAATTTTTATTTTAAAACCTAGTATTTCGCCATGACGTCACACGCTAGCGTCAAGTGCTTGGCGCTAAAAACCCGGAAGTAACAGCGGCGCTCGGTTTGAAAGTGGAGAGTTGTGCATGGTAGGCGAATTCGGGAGAAATGTTTGTTGAACACGAGGACTGTGGCGTAGAAGATGGTTTAACAGCGATCTAGTGCGCACCCAACCGTGATGGCTGACCAACGAAATAAATGCGGACCGACGGAGTGGACTGACAGGACGTGGAAAACAGGTGTGTGGCATGTGTGCGTGTGCACGAATGTGGGAGCGCGTTCACTATGGTGGCAGCGATCGCAAAGCAGCAGCACCACTCCTTGACAAAAGTATTGTACTTTCTCTGATGTTTTGGGTTTGCTCTGCTTTGGGGTTTGTAGTTCTGGCCACGCAAAAGTAACAAAGCAAGTTCTTGGATGTCTGCTTTTTTCTTGAACTGTTAATTGGTTAACATCGTGGCTCTTATTTTTATCTAATGTATGGAGTTTGGTGGCTATCTATATGCACAACTATATTAGTTGCACTTGAAATTGCATACAGAAAATTTGTATAAATAGGTTACGCTATAAAGTATAACAATATTAACAATCGTTATTGTTGTTACTGTTTATTTATTTTATTTTGCAATAACTGTGCTCCAAGCTTAGCTGTTGTGCCAGCTGCCAAGTAAAATATGTAATCTCACTCAATAATAGGAATAAATACTTAACTAACATCTCAATTTTTCGGGTTGGGCTGTGGGGGAGGGGAGGGTGGCTGCCTGACATAAAGCAGACTGTCCTGCACATGCGCAGACCAGCCGAGTGTGTGAAGTGTGCCTAAGTGCAGTACCGGGACCGACCACTAGACAGCGATCCTGAGTAATTTTTCCGCACACACATTTCTAGCACACTCGTCTTGTTTTTGTGACCTTCCTGGGAAGCCCTGAAACTTTGACAGGACCTCCCCCTGAGCTTCTTATCACTGAATTCAATGCTCTTTTTTGTGGGGCCCAGATTTTTGGTCCCCACAAAAATTTTGGTCCCCTACAGTGGGTGTGCTGTCCGATGTTGGTCCCCAACATGTAGCTTATACAAACACACACACACACCCCTACTTGTTTTTGTGACATTGTTGGGCCACCTGAGCAAAACTCACATTGTGGGAACCACCCTTTCTAGTGGTTGTACAGCTCTGAAAAAAATCAGGCAGTGTCCAGGAATTTAGTTAAACACAAAAACCACTTCAAATTACCAATTAATGACCTGGAGGTCAAATGAGTGACTCAAGTGCATGTAATTCAGTCACTGTAGCCCAAAGATTCTCTGGGCCAGTGGATGAACCATTATTCGTCTTGGACAGCATTGAAGCAGGCCGTAGCCTGGTTTCTAAAGCTGAAAGACTTACTGACAGAGTAAAGGAAAATAGAAAGGAGTTAATCACATTAGGTGAAGAAGGCAAGATGAATTTATTCAAGAGAACTGTCAAAGGAAAGTATTTGACCTGCGACGACTTGGATAAAGCAGAAAGAGAACTTGTGAAATACTGTCAAAGGCGAAGTTTCAAAAAAGATTTAGCCATATTTGAAAAACAAAAAAGGGTGAAGAAAAGTAGCCCACTTTACAAGTTCAATATAGTACTTCAAGATGGTGTCATGAGGGTTGGTGGACAGTTGAGCCACGCAGCCATGCCTGAAACAGCAAAACAGCAAGCCATCTTGCCAAGGATTCACATAACACAAAGCTAGTCCTGAGATACATTCATGAGATTACAGCTCACGCTGGAAGGAACCACATGATGGCTAATCTGCATCAACAGTTTTGGATACCTCGAGCTGCTAGAGTCATCAGAAGAGTGCTACCTGACGATCCGCCTTTCAAGAGAATTGGCGTTGATTATTTTGGTCCATTCTAAGTAAGTAGGGTTAGAGGACAAGTAAAGAGATACGGCGTGATTTTTACATGTCTCGCTGTACGAGCCGTACATCTGGAAATTGCATCTTCACGTGACACAGATGCTTGTCTCAACGCAATCCGAAGATTTCTTGTCAGAAGAGGACAAGTGAGAGAGATGTATTCTGATAACGGAACCAACTTTAGATCAGCTGACAGTGAAATGAAGAAATCAATCAAAGAATGGAACACTAAGTAAATCGAGAAACACTTGCTGCAAAAAGGTATTCAGTGGCATAGCAATCCCCCAGCAGGTTCCCACCACGGAGGAAGCTGTGAGCGACTTATTTGGTCTGTGAGAAAAATCCTGAATGTCACTGTAAAAGAACAAATTTCGGGTGAAGAAAGTCAATATACCTTGCTTGGTGAGGCTGAAGCAGTTATAAACAGCAGGCCTATCACAAGGACATCTTCCGACCTCAACGACTTGGAAGCACTCACACCCAACACTCTGTTGTGGCTGAAGGTCAAACCTGAGTTACCTCCTGGAGTCTTCTGTAAAGACGACCAATACGCCCCAATACGTACCTCTGGGAATGAGCTGGTCAGCTCTTTAAAGAGTATTATGTAAGTTGAAATACATTAATCCATTTTTCTTTTTTGGACCATCTTTAACTGTGTAGTGTGTAATGTCTAAAATACAAAATGATCTGATTTTAGGGTGCAGTTGACGACTGTGGCACAGGTCCTCGCTCTACAAGTGCTAATAGTCTTCGGCAAAGAGAAAAATCTGCCATAAGGTACAGAAAACATTGGCATCAGAGTAAATGGATGCATGTTTTTGCAATGTGCGAGGAAACTGGCGAACTCAGAGAAAACTACGCAGGCTTGGGAGAACATGCAAACTCTACACAGGAAGGCCGGAGCCGGAATCGATCCCACAACCTCTGCATTGTGAGACCATCGTGCTCACAAGTCGCCCACCGTGGCGGCCGTCCATTATGAATGCCATCCCACCATCCATTATCTGTACGGCTTCTCCTCACAAGGGTTGCGGGGGGTGCTGGAGCCTATCCCAGCTATCTTGGGGCAGTAGGTGGGGTACACCCTAAACTGGTTGCCAGCCAATCGCAGGTCACACAAAGACAAACAACCATCCGCGCTCACACTCACACCAATTTAGGGTGTCCAAACAACCTGCCATGCATGTGTTTGGAATGTGGGAGGAAACCGGAGAACCCACGCAGGCGTGTGGGAAACATGCAAACTCCAAACAGGAAAGCCGGAATCAATCCCGCGACCTCTGCATTGTGAGACCATCGTGCTAACAAGTCGCCCACCATGCATCCCTGCTAAATAAATGATTAATTTTTACATTTTAGTATTTGTAAGCGATCTTGTGTTCATGACAGCATTTTCAACAGTGTGGGTGTTTGTATGAAAGCATTTCACTTGTGTATGGGCATGAGCATGTTTCAGTTGTATTTATGAATAACAATAATTTCACAATTGTGCCTGAGCGCCTTTCACTGGTGTGTATGAGAATGTTTCACCTATGTGTATGAGCGCATTTGACGAGTGTATGAGCAACAACTATTTCACTAGTGTGTATGAGAGCGTTTCACTCGTATGTATGATAGCGTTTCATAAGTATGCATGAGCAACAACAATTTCACTGGTGTGTAAGAGTGCATTTCAGAAGTGTGAAGCGATTCCTGACTTTTGTCCCCAACGGCACCTCATACTCCCCATCTCCCGCTCACTTCTCCTGACCCCATGAGCCATCCCCGTTGCTACTACATGGAGATTTGATGTGTTTTTTTGTTTTTTTTGTTATTAGCTTCTTCAACATCTCTTCTGATTCTCATCTCTTCTCTGGCGCTCGTCTCCGCCTGTCTGATTTGAAGTCGACCTCAGAATTTGCACTATTTTGACATGACTTCTGTGGTAATCACTACTGACATATTGTGTCATTTGCTCAATAATACATTAAAATTATAATAAATAATAAAAATGGGTCCGGTGCCGAGCTCTGGCTTCATATCTTTAAAAGTAGTCTTCTCAAATCTGTTACTAATGGCCTCTAAATCGGTTGTGGTAGAGAAGGGGCAAATTAGACCTTATGGCATCTTAATTTGGTCAAGTCTTGTACCCATTTTCAAGGCCAGCGACTATTGCTTTAGCTATATACAAGAAAAGGATTACTCTGAATATACACAACAACAAATCCCAGATGTCCATCCCAAATGTTGTTTCAAAATAATCCAGTTCAGATGATAAACAAATGTATTGGTATGTTGAGGTCATTATTTCAAATCAAAATATACACTTCTTTTTCAGACAATGGGGAGGATCGAAGAAGTGGAAAAGTTGCAGGAGTAACTTCAAAACAATGCAAAGAGACAGAATCTGGAAGAATGTCAAGTTTGTCCATGTTTATATTTCTGGAATTTAGTGGGCGTGCATCTCGAAATGTTTGGGGATGGTTCGGGCTGCCAGACAAGACTTTCACTGCGAGCGCTGGACCACTGGATGCTGCGGCAAACAGCGGACTTCTTGCAGCTATTTATTACCAACAAGCTACTCCTGCACATCAATGATGCGGATGGCACAGACTGCTTTGCAGACAATTATTTTGAGGCAAAACCAAGAGGTCTGTAAGCACTCTGAAAACAAAGTAAAATATTTGACACCCACGGCAAAGAAAGCCATGCTACAGCATAGGGCTGGGCGATAAACCGAAAATTTACCGTTACCGAAATTTATTACAATGACCGAAATCATTTTGCCCATGTCGGTAAATTCGATGAATAAAAAAAGAAAAGCCTTTTGTCTGCGGCAATGTTCATGCCCCTTTAAGACCGCTACAGCGCCTCTAGTCATGTGACTCCACCCGTCTGTCGCTCTCGTTGCTGGCGATTCAAATCCAGAAGCTTTCTCACCACCCACAACACAACCATGCTGTGCTGAAAGTTCAAAGTGAGAAGCAAGGTTCGACAAGTGACAACAGCCCATGAACGGAGGCGACACCATACGAGAGAACGTCTCAGAGGTGGACGCGATAGCCTAGCACATAGCTAAAGATAAAGCTCCTCTAGTTACGTGGCGCGCACAGGATTTAAACGCTTCATGAAAGCCGTATTTCCCGATATGGACTACATCGGGCCGGGAGCTTAGACATGTCAAGCATTTTGCATCTACATCCGACTTGTGGTCGGGTCGCAACATGGATCCCTGATTGAGCCTAACTGTGCATTACATAGATGACAAGTGGCGACTGCGCAGCAGAGTACTCGAGACGGCACATTTTCCCCGATAATACCCACTTGTTTATTTGGCTTGCATTGACATTTTCTTTCATTTTATTTCGCGTTTTTTTATTTGCCATTATTTACATCATGAGAGCATCTTGGCGCAATCTATTTGCAGAAAAAGATTTCGCAAGAGGTACCCTTTTTCTTTGTGACATTGTTCAAGTCATGCAAAGCAAGCTCAGGGTTCGCGGTTAACCGCTTCCCGATTGCCCGGGGCAAGTGAAATTTGGCCACGGGCAAGGTAAAATTATGGGCAACTTGCCCGACCGGGCAAGCATTTTTTAAAGCAGCCAAATATCTTTAATTTTGACGAAAACGGTGGTGTGATCTGTTTGTGTGCACTGTATGGTGATGGTTTAACCCAGACAACCCCTTATGTTTTGGTATGGTCCATTGGCCTTATCGGGGGTAATGGGCGGGCGCTACGGGAATCAGTTAGTTCAGTGAATGTCGAGTTAAAGTGGACGTCAATAAATCCCGCAGTATTGGAACTCGCTGTCGTAGCATCCTCATTTGAAGTTTGAAAAACACAACAAAAACCTACGATATTTTGGCCGAAAATTGACAGCCGGAAGTTTTCTTACCTTCTGCGCATGTTTACGAGTGGCGACGAGTTCGTTCAAATCCGAACATTTCGGATTCCTCTGACATGACTAAAATAGCTCGAATATTTTTAAGTAGACAATTCAGTTGTGAGTAAGGAAGGGAGTAATATTTGATTATTGGCTGTTAATTCATTAGCTCCATGATGTGACCTGACATAGTGTCAGTGACTGTGTTCTGTTTATGCTATGAAACTTATGGAGGCAGCACCACAGGCACTGGTCTTAAAGGAATACACAAATTTGCCACACTCATAATTTACTCATGTGATTCCACAATTAATACGCTCTCCTGGACTTAAAATTGATCATCTGGATTGCTGTAATATCATTTTCCCAATTTAACATGCAGATTTGTTAATTATTAAAACTACAATTAACATTTTCAATAACTGCACAGGATGATACATTTGCTCTTGTGAGTAGGGTTTCATGGTTGATGATGAAAACAAGATTAATTTATGCTTATCAGATTATATGTTTATTTACATTTGTGGCGCACATTTTACAACCATAAACATTTTATTCTTAGAGAAAAAAAATTGTCACTTGCCCAAGTCGGGCAAGTAATTTGGCCACTCGGGCAAGGCAAATTTTAGTGGCACTTGCCCTATGGGCAAGCAGTTTTTAAAGTTAACCGCGAACCCTGCAAGCTATTTGGAATGTTCATACAAATGATTTTTGTACTTTTATTTTTCATTGAAAGTAAAGTGTACCAGTTGGTCAATAAAAAAAACAGTCAATATGCAATTCCTGCATTTATTTTGATTTTAGTCCACGTGGGAATTTATCGTGCATTTATCGTTATCGAGGTAAAATTGCTCGATTTCTCGCGATATTGATTTGAGGTCATATCGCCCAGCCCTTCTACAGCATGTATACAGTGTGAGACGTGTTGTGTTCACTTGCTCCAAGGCAATTGTTTTAGTGTATACCACATACCCAACGAATTGTGTAATTTGTATGGCGGGGTGTACACATGCGTTGCAAAAACACATGCACACACTGTCACTCACGCACTTCCGTATATAGTTTATTTCAGCACCTTTTGTCATGCTGTTTTTATTTTATAGAAGGAAAGCATTATTTTGATGTCTGAGCTGTCACAAAAGAAAAAATAGAACTGTTGAAGTCAAGTCAAGCTTGTGCTTGAAATGTTTGTTCTTAGTTTCTCAGTTTTTCGTGAGCAACGGGAATTCAGTTATATTCAAACGCTGTCAGGTAAAGGCTCCATATTTTTATAGCATTATAGCACACTATTCTGTGGGCGCTAGAATTGAAGGGTTTGCGTTAGTAAAAATAGGTGGGATTAAATGAGCTGAAGTGTATCTCTTGAGTGCTCCTTAAATATTTGCCTGTGTTGGTATATTTTATTTTGGTCGTGTCATGTTTATTCTTACGCTGAAAGAGACATGAGGTGTTCGAAAAAAATAAATGATTTTTTTTTTCCCGGTCAAAACTACCAATGGTGTCTGTTTTTTTTCCCTCCGTGAAATGTACGAGTTATCACTTTGACGCGCATGATGTCACGTGGCTGGAGGACTGGAAACTTGCACGAACAACATTTACGTTGAAATGTAACAATGACACATATATCGACATCTAACAAACATGCATGGGCATCTAACATTGACACTTACATTGACGTCTATAACATAAACCATTACAATCACATCTAACAAACACGGACATCTAACAGACACATCGACATCCATCATAAACATTTACATAGACATCGACATCTAACCAACCTCTACATAGACATCTTACACACATCGACATCTAACAAACATTTACATAGACATCTAACATAAACACATCTAATATAGACACATAGATTGACATCTAACATCGACACATTGAGATCTAACATAGACATACATTGACATCTAACATAGACTGTTACATCGACAACTAACATCGACACAAGGCTTTGTCAAATGACACGTCATGACGACATATACAGAGACACAAGGCACAACAGCATATTTTTGGTACAAATTGAACCCGATATGTTAGCTACCTCGTTCGACTTAAAGGGTTAGCGAACTTGTTATGGTGGTTGAGGCGTGGTGGCTACCCAGCTCGTGTAGTGTATATTAAACTTAAGTTAATAATTTATGACCAGTAAACACGGATGTTGTAACGCAAAACAATGTTCAAATGTTAGTTTTTTTTCAACACATTTCATGAGAAAAAGCTCTACTTGTCTGTGAGAAATGTATGTTGTAGACCCATTATATAACACAATATTACACAATTTTACATTGGAATTTCATTTAATAAAACATTGACAATTATCTTTACAAACACTGTGTATGATTCATCTTTTCATTTGTTGTTCAATGAGCAAAACAGTGGCGATCAAAACAGTGCAAATTAAATGACATTTTATAGGTATCTGGTTGCAATACAGTGAACCCTCGCTACTTCGCGGTTCACCTTTCGCGGGTTCAGTGCTTCGCGGGTCTAAAAAATATTCGGGGGCATTGTAGTTTCGCCGAGCGGCACGACGGGGCGCTGGAGTGGTTAGACGGCCGGCGTCCGCCGAAGAAGAACGTGGGCGAAGAGGAGAGTGGACAAAGAAGAGCACGTTCCCCCGGGCACGATTTGGGGCGACGTTTCGCGCGGTTCGGACCGTACCAGAGCTCCGGCCAGCGTGCGTGGCAGTTAAGCCGAAGAGGAACAACTTCCGCCCGGGCACTAGCGGGGCGACATTTCGCTCCGTTCGGGACCGTGCGAGAGCTCCGGAGGAGACCGGCCGGCGTGCGTGGTTGTTAAGCCGAAGAGGAACACCTTCCGCCCGGGCATGAGCGGAGCGCGAGGCTGTCAGTTATGAATGAATAAATGAATAAATAAATGAAGAATGCCAGGGCACACCGGACGGCGTACCAGCAGGTAAAAGTCGAAGTAATTAAATAAATACAAAAAGAAGTAATTGAATAAATACAAAAATAATGGCTGGGGAATAAAAAAATGTTTTAATAATTTTTTTTTTTTGTTATAACATGAATTTCACCCTCTCTCTCTCTACCCGTATATATATATATATATATATATATATATATATATATATATTATTATTTTATTTATTTATTTTTTTAAGCATTTTTGAAGGTGCGCCGCTACTTCGCACTTTTTTTTAAAGCATTTTTGAAGGTGCGCCGCTACTTCGCACTTTTTTTTTTTTTAAGCATTTTTGAAGGTGCGCCGCTACTTCGCGGATTTTCAGTTTTCGCGGGTGGTCTCGGTCCCCATTAACCGCGATAACCGAGGGTTCACTGTAGTAAGTTACATTCTAATTTACATTGACAGGTAATGGAAATGACTACTGGTAACCTCAATTGAACTGTATTTCAGTCAGAATGCCTCAAACATCATAAAAAAATAAAACGTTGAGTATTATTTCTCCTTCAAAATGTCAGAAGAAATACTCTATAATGGCCTGACGACATTAACATAGCTTATAGTATATAGCAGGGGTGGGAAAACTTTTTTATTGGCGGGCCACAATGGGTTCTAAAATTTGACAGAGGGGCTGGACCAGGAGCAGATGGATGGAGTGTTTTGGTAACCTCATCTCATCTGAGAAAAAAAATACATTTAATTTTAAATGAAAGTGAACAAAAGCTTGTCTTTGAAAAACCACACTATTTTGAAAATAAAACATTAACAAGGTTTTTTTTTTTTTTTTCAAATTCGGCGGGCCGGATTAAAACGTTTAACGGGCCGCATGTGGCCCCCGGGCCGTAGTTTTCTCACGTCGGTATATAGCATAGCGGCATAGGTTCCCTCGTCAACATCAAGTGAGTTACCCTCTTACCAAGACCAAAATACGGGGCTCTCCATCTCCCGGTCACTTCTCCAGACCCCAACAGTCACCCTCGTTGCGAGAACTTGGAGATTCGATGTTTATTTTTTTTCGCTTCTTCAACTTCGTGTCTGATTCTTTTCTCTTCTCTGGCTCCAGGATTCCGCTGTCAATCAGATGACGATTGAGGCGGGACTTCCGGTTCAAAGTCACCCTCAGAGTTTGCAACCATTTGAGATGGCTTCTGTGGTAATAACAACTGTCATAGGTGCAATTTGCTCTATAAAGCATTAAAAAAAAATAATAATAATAAATTACAAAAAATAGTCAAGTACAGCACTCGTCTCATAAACTAGGTAAGAATTTAGCGTTACTAACGTTGCTACACTATAAAGAGTGTTTTACTGACTAGCTAAACCCAGTTTGCTTAAACTGATCGTACACTGGACGAAATCTTACCGTTGTCTTTTTACAAATGGATTATGAAATTGTTGCAGAAATTGTTTTGCTGTGACGGAGGGCAAGTTTTATAAGGTTCGTTCATCGGGAAGGTTTTATATTAGACGAGGATGGTCTTGTTCTTCGGATTTTTTTTTTATTTATAAAAGGCCGAGCATTTGTATTTGCGCTCAGACTGTGTTGCACAGTGCACACGAACCAAAAGCTCTAAAGAAAACACAATACCCGATCCAAACGGAGGGACGTGTTATCTTTATCTTCCACACCGCCTATCTTGTACTGGCTTGCGGGGAGGTGCTGCCGCCTATCCCGTCTGACTTTGGGCGAAATGCGGGAGGGACGACCTGAACAGAGAAATACAAAAAGAAGCAGTACAGCGTCAGTGTAACTCCTTACGGGATAATATCCTCGTCGCATAAACAAGGTAAGAATTTCACGGTATGCATTTTGGTGAACTATAAAGCGTGCTTTACTGACTGGAGCGACGTCGAGTTAGCCTAAATGTATCGTGCATTGGACTAAATCTAGCAAGTTAGAATTATACGATTTGTTCTTCGGGAAGGTTTTATATTAGAGGAGGAATTAAGATCTTGCCCTTCGGACATTTTTTGTGATAAAAGGCCGAGCATTTGCATTTGCGCACAGTATTAGTCCACGAAACAAGAAATACCCATGTACAAATAACTTGCAATTATAATAGTTGGAGCTGTAACAAAGTGTTTTTCATACGGTGTTGTATAAATTAGCAGGAAATTAGAACACAAATTAAAACACGTACAGTAGATACAAGAAGAACAACGACAGTCACATGTTGAGTCGAAAGCTAAAGAATAAAAATGTGTCTTCAAAACGTTTTAAAAGTGGACAGAGAGGGGGCTTGCCTAACATTCAATGGAGAGTCAGGGAATGGACTCCGAGTGCAAGTTTCAGGCCATCTATCTCAAGAAAGAGCTTCTGATGCACCTCAAACGGGTACTGCAAATTTAGTAAGTTCAGCGCATAGTTAATTCCCATGAGCAGGAGACTGGCAACATTTCCACAACCTCATTTTCTTAAGCAACAATGGAAACAGAGGCATGGGATGTGTCTTCTTGTCCCTCACTTGCTTGGAAGACATAGAGTACGTGTGTCAAACTCAAGGCCCGGGGCCAGATCTGGCCCACAACCTAATTTTATGTTGCCCGCAAAGGGCAAATCATCTGCATCAACTTCCTGTTTCTAGCATATTTTCTTCACAACAACACTGAGATATGAGATATTGCCAATTATTTGTTACCAATCCTCCCCTTTTAAAATAAATTGAAAAATTGTTGAACAATTACTTACTAGCTTCTGATTTCAAAACTGGCTTTCCAATCAATTTATATGGGTTCACAGTCCCTCTGAGGGAAACCACAACTACGATGTGGCCCGTCCATAAAAATGAGTTTGACACCCCTGACATAGACCTTCAGTACTTGCTTGGCCTGGTCCTCTTTTGCTTGTTCTCTGCTGACTTCCTGAAAGAGCATATACATCCATGGTTAGGTGCATAATGTCCCAAATTTGTGTTTGCTTTTTATAGTTCTGAATATCGCTGTCTTCAGGCAGTATCCAAGAAGCTCCAGAATCTTCACCTTGCAGGAGACTTCCAATGGCACGTTTTTGCAATCATTAACACTGCATCATCCAAAGAGAGCAAACCATTTTCAACATTTGAGATTGGTCAGTAATATTTACAAGTAACACCCACTCGTGTGGATTGACCAATAGATTAGATCTAGAAAAACATGAAATTACTCAAATTATGACAACATGTTTCAGCCGGACACCAGTGATATGTGACAGTATTTGCAATCTGCATTACATGTTTATAACAGCATATATGAGAATCAAAAAATAAATAAAAAGGGCAATGAAAACGGAAATTAAAATAGAAACCTCAACCTCAAGGATAGGATTTTTGTAGAAATCTCAAAATCGAAACTTTGGACCTTCTGATTTATTTTGTCAATTACCCGAAAGTAACCTTTGCCAAATGCCAACCCTTTAGCCAGAGCAGGTCACATACTGGCAGCAATTAATTTATTTGAATATTGTGACAAATAAAAATGTTTGCTGCACAGTCTATGAGTTAATTGCAGCTTTAAAAACGTAATACTGTTGTAATTTACCTGGTAGTCCGTGATGAGTTCCTCTGCAGACTGTCCGAGGAATTTCATCAAGGAATGGATTATGCCCTCCCTTCCAGCTTCAACGTTTTGCTATTTAAAAAGACACAAGATGATTAAGTGTCTTAAATAAATAAAAGCTCACATATGCATTGCTTACATCCCAAAAAGTGCATCTCAACTTTAAATAAAAAAATAGCAAGATATCCATAAGCTCTAACAGATCTTTTATTCTTTTATTCTGTTAATGCTTATGATGGACTTATCCAAAATAGTTTGATGCAAATTCTATTTGCAGTAATAAAACACAACCCTCTTACATGACTGAGTGAACTGAGCATAGGTCTTATTTCAGTGCCAGTAACTCGGCCTTTTTTTCCAAGTATCTCCTTCAATTCCAGGGTGTAAAGTTCCATCTTGGTTAGCCAGGTTCTCTCAAATTGAACATATGTAATTTGTTTGAACTCTTTCTTAATCTGAAACATTTTTCCCTCAATTAGAACATTTTCAAAATTAAGAAATCTAAATCACGATTTAAATTTTGATTAATCGTCCAGCACTAGAAGATACAGCAGCAGGTATTACTCCTCCTCTAAAATAATAAAGGCAGTACAATCATCACTTAATTTGACACAGAGTTTGGATTAATTGCTGGACTATGGTCTGATATTTGTCCCACTTGAAACTAAATCTGAATATTGGTTATTTGAATGTGAATATCTTAACTTTGATATTTGAATTGAAACCTGAATGTTTTGAATTGAACACTGAATTATTGAATTGAAAAACTGAATTCGAATTACATAAATTGTATATTTTTAATTTGATTCTGAATTTTTCGATCATAATGTTTTTGTTAAGAACTATATCCCAATAAACTTGAATGTAGGACTTTAAAATGCGTTTTTAATTCCTCAAAAAAAAGGTCTCCTCACCAAAAATTCAATACTGCATATGCTCAAATTCAGTTTACTAAGTAAAAATTCAAGACTCAGTGACAGACATACGGGAGCTTTAGGGTGCCTCAAGGATGTGCAATGGATTCCAATCACCTTCCACCTATCACATCAACCCCCCATCCTTCAGCAGATCCACTGGCTTCCAGTCAATCAACAAATCATTTTCAAAATTCTTCTATATATTTTCAAATCTATGGCTGGCGACCAGTTCAGGGTGTAGTGCGCCTTTCGCCCGTAGTCAGCTGGGATAGGCTCCAGCACCCTCCCGTGACCCTGTACCGGATAAGCGGTGTGGATAATGACATGACACATGACTTTCAAATCTCTTCACAACCTCGCCCCTCCCTACCTTTCAGACATCATCCATATTCCCACTCCATCCCGCGCTCTCCGGTCTTCATCCTCCTCACTCCACCCCTTGCCTGCCACCATGGGGGACAGAGCCTTCAGCGATTCGGTTCTCCAGCTCTGGAACTCTCTCCACCTGACCTCTGTAATTGCACCACCCCCTGTGTTTAAAACTAAACTCAAAACCAATCTGTTCCGCCTTAATTACTCTCTCCAATTCCAGATATGTCCCTCATCCACTTTATTGTATTTTATCCTGCTTGATTTACGTGTTGGTGTTTCTACCCGTATTTGTGTTTTTACTTTCGTATTTTACTCTGTACAGCGGCCTTGAGTGTCCTGAAAGATGCTTCCAAAAAAAAAAAAAAAAATATATATATATATATATATAAACACACACACACACACACACACACACACACACACATATATATGTTGTTTGTTTTTTTTTTCATGGTGGAAAAAAATTTCATCTAAATAACTCTAATGAATTTGTCTTTTATCATGGTGGTCTGTAGGATGAATTGGATCAAGAGCCTGCCAAGTGCACCATGGTGGTGTTTGTTGTCCGGGAGGAAGAGGATCTTCAGCCACCACATTACATCGGGGCAGTTATTGTAGGTGTGAAGGTTCTTTGTCAGTTGCCATCTCTTGCACATAGATGTGTGATGCTGTTTGGCCTCATCTCTCCACTAAACCTGTCTTACCTAAGTAAGTTAAAACACGCTTTTGATGCACCACAAAAAAATACTCATGGAGATAGAACCAAACAAATTGACACGAATAGTGTGCGGTTTGAGTGTCAAACTAAATATTTGATAGCCCAAGAAAAAACCATTTCAGAATGTCCTTTTTAACCGTTTGTAGGTTGTATTCAGAGAAAAAAACTACAGCATTTTTCTAAAACAAAATTACATCAATTTAATGTCTTTATTCCAAAGTAACAAATATATATATATATATATATATATATATATATATATATATGTGTATATATATGTGTATATATATATATATACACAGACCAGTTGTCCTTTCATTTTACCATGAAGAGTCCTGAGACCTCTATGGCCCTGGTTAGACGACCACCCACCGCT
This sequence comes from Idiotropiscis lumnitzeri, assembly GCF_059441095.1. Lineage (NCBI taxonomy): Eukaryota > Metazoa > Chordata > Actinopteri > Syngnathiformes > Syngnathidae > Idiotropiscis > Idiotropiscis lumnitzeri. Next base: position 353,321 of record NW_028283601.1, on the reverse strand, counting down.
GTGTTGTTGGGAATAAATGTGCAACATTGTTCACCGAACATAGCACAAACACCACCTCTCTCATCCAACAATACATCAACAGTCATCCTGTTTCGGAATGCCATTAGAGATTGGTTGATAGCCGTTCATGCACAGTTTCAAACCCACTTTGCGTCCAATTACCTAATTTTTGCACGTTGTGATGATGCAGTTGACCTGTCTGCGTTCTTTGTTCTTCGTTCGAGGACTCAAATCCTGTTACTTGATCTGTTAATTTACACTTACTTACTTACTTACACTAAGGAGAACACCGATGGCTTCCATGTATGTTGAATCATTTTTTTTTTTTTTTTTGCCGTGATATTCTGCTTTCTCTTTTTTAACGTCACCGATGTCCTGTCATGACATTGGACAGTTCACACAGTTTATTAACAAACAATATAAAACATACCATTTACGATCAATCAATTACATTTTGTGAAATGGCACTCTCCAGAAACTACCAATAATTTATAAGCAGGGCCTAGTTATGAAAAACACATACAGATATGCACTAAGTCTCAAAACCTTTTACATTTTTGGGTGATTTATCAAATGATCTATCATATCCACACCACCACCAGATTTCCCCTCTTGATAGTGGATTGAAGTTTATTTCAACCACTATCAAAACCAGACACAGTGGTGGTGAAAAGATTCCTAACCGCTTAGCTCTGTCAGCAACATTAATGCTATTTAAATTTTCAAGAGCAACTATCATAGAAAACATGTTCATCTACATCAACTCTAGTCACAGGATACACGCTGACCCAATCCATACATGTATTATCAAGATAAGCATTAATATAATATCAATAATACAATTTCATTTGCTTATTTTGGATATCTCGTTGTCCAATTGCTATCTTTTCACGAAAGTACAGACTTTCTCCTGTAACTTTGTTCTGTGGACCAATAGTTGCCCACTTGAGTATTACTCATGGTTCCAACTCAAATCTATCAACATGTCGTCCAAGCTCCACAAATATGTCCCATCACTTTTTTTTTTTCAATTATCTGCTTGGTGTTTGCAAATCCATTTTGATTAGTAATTGGGATTCTTACTGTTGGTATTGTACTATAGTCACATCATAGTTTGTTTATGTAACTCTGGGTTGTTCCCACATATAACACAACAACAAAAATATCAGAATAAAATTGTATACATCCAACATAGAACAGCTGCTTTTAACCACTTCAGGGTCATTTTGTCTGAAATATCCCCTCTACTTAGTCTGGTGTCTTATGAAATAAGACCACCCTATCATCAGACTTCCGCTCATCTCCTTTGTAGGAGATTTCAACCAAAATGACCTTTTTACATGTGTCAAATGAACCAATGTTGACTCTTCTACTATATTTACAGCTGTGAGAGCTGTCAATAAAACTAAACATGGCATTCCCCCTTGGGTAATTACATATGTCTTATCTTCAAACTTCTTTCAAGCATCCAGTCTCCTGGCTCCACTAGTTTAGTGCCCTGCTAGGAGACAGAAAGATCCTCACCACTCTAAATTTGTGCCTGTCTTTGTTTTTCTAACACTTTTCACATGTAGTCAGCTAAAGTTGCTTCAGCATCTATTTCCCATTTGTTCTTAAATTTGAGGTATTCTATAAGGCCTTCCAAACAATGTTTTACAACGTCTCGGTCCTAAATACAATGAAATACAATACAGTGCAACTCTCTGTATATAACTCAAATTAACTCACATAAACACATTTACAGTAGATACCAGAAAAACAACAGAACAGCAACAGTCTCATGCTGAGTCAAAGGCCCGAATATTCATCTTCAAGCGAGGTTTAAAAGTGGACAGAGAGGCGACTCGCATAACATTCAATGGAAAGTCACAGTGCTTGTCGTTTTTACAAACAGTTTTACTAATTTCCATACACTGTGTCCACTGCCTCCCCGTTTCCTCAATGCATAGCCTTTTCACTTTTTTTTTTTTTGTTCATTCTTTTCACCAATCCAGAGCTTTGAGGGTGGTAAGCACAATTATCTTTCAAATCAACGTGAAACATTCCTATCTCTTTCACAAGTTAGTTAACAAAATGGGTACTATTATCACTGTTTATTATTTTCAGGAATACCATATCTCGGAATGATATCCTTACAAAGTACTTTTGCCACTGTCAATGCATCAGAAATATAAACAATTGGAAATATATATTTATTGCTGCATTTTATTGCTGGCGTGTGAAGTTTCATATTATAATTTACCTTTCTTTACACCAACAAGACGAGGAGGAACTTTCTTGCCGCGGGATGCACAATCTGTGAATTTTAGAAAGTATGCATGATTACCACACCATTCAGTATTGTTGTTTCCTCGTCGGGGAGGAGATACGCTCGCGTCTAACTGCACATTTATGCGACATTTTCTGCCCGCAAGATGCATGATATGTACAATAAAAGCATGAGGGGTAAAACCACATGTTCAATGGTAACTTGCGAGCGCTTACCTCCTCGTTCGGGGGGATCTGGTGAGGACTCTCAGCTGCTTTGGCTATTGTCCGAAGGCAGGCGATGCAGGCCGCAAGGCACGCGCACCCTCTTTAGACGCCTGTTTGTTGAGACGACGACGAAGCGTCATCCTCTCAACCAAAGCGTCTCCATCGCCTTGATGCTTTTAGGAAGCTTTTTTTTTTACAAAAAAGCATTCCTCGATCGTCATTTGCTTGGAGGATTTCATTGCTAACGCTACTAATACGACTGCTGCTAGTGCTGCCGATGCTGCTGCTACCCACGCTGCTCTCCACACTTATAAGTCTACCCCAGGATCCCGCCCCCCATTTGTACCTCTGGCGCAGATTCAAGGCGGATCTTTTGCACCTCTGCCCCCTGCTGGGTGATTTTTACATGATTCACAATGCGGACAAGGCTGATTCTCAGTCAGAGGTTGCATCAGACCCTTATGTACACTATGACGTAAAAAAGACAGGAAACGAATATAAACATATAGATGTCTTCAGGTACCGACTCTTTATGTACATGTGAAGTTTTGGATTTTTAGCAGCATGTGCATGAGAGTTATTAAGCATTTTGTCCATTGCGGCGAAGGAAATCTTAAGTGAAAACTTTGAAGCCCCGCCCCCGTCATATCGTATTTCGGAAACAAAAGATTTTAGCCCCAGTGTTTGTCCCAGGTCTTAAGATGCTACAGACAGAATTTTAAGGCAATCAGATGAAGCCTTTAGGATCAGGGTGCAAAAGAATGACCCCTGTAAACATGCAAAAAAGGGCAAAAGTCGGACTTTCAAAAATTCATAACTCACTTCCTGTTCATATTAGACGTTAAAATATCAAATTTTTCGCCATGCCCGATGAGACTGCCAAGTTTGGTGAGTTTTTGTGCATGTTTCGGGGGTCAAAAATGCGATCGAACAATCGGAAAAATAATAATAATAATAATTTCAACAAAAACAATAGCGACTTCGCAGCGGTCGCTGCTCAGGCCCTAATAATAATAATAATAATAATAATAAAAGTAATAATATTTTCTACAAAAACATTAGGGACCTCGCAGCCGTCGCAGCTCGGGCCCTAATAACAATTTCTACAAAAACAATAGCGACTTCGCAGCGGTCGCTGCTCAGGCCCTAATAATAATAATAATAATAATAATAAAAGTAATAATAATTTCCACAAAAACAATGGGGACCTCGTAGCGGTTGCTGCTCGGGCCCTAATAATAATTTCTACATAAACAATAGGGACCTCGCCGCGGTCGCTGCTCGGGCCCCAATAATAATTTCTACACAAAGTCCATTGTGGTGACCCGCCCCTTTTAAGTAAATTCAAAATGGCCGACTTCCTGTAAAACCTAGCTCATTGCTCCAAGAGACTTTTTGTAGGTCTTGGTCTTATACATACAGTGAACCCTCGCTACTTCGCGGTTCACCTTTCGCGGGTTCAGTGCTTCGCGGGTATAAAAAATATTCGGGGGCATTGTAGTTTCGCCGAGCGGCACGACGGGCGCTGGAGCGGTTAGACGGCCGGCGTGCGCCGAAGAAGAGCGTGGGCGAAGAGGAGAGTGGACGAAGAAGAGCACGTTCCCCCGGACACGATCGGTGGCGACGTTTCGCGCGGTTCGGACCGTACCAGGGCTCCGGCCGGCGTGCGTGGCAGTTAAGCCGTAGAGGAGCACCGTCCCCGGGCACGGGCGGTGCCAAGCGGCCCCTAAGTTTAACCGAATGGAAGCTCTGGAGGAGGAGGGCATGCTCGCGTCACAGTAAGCCGAAGAGGAGCACCTTCCCCGGGCACGGGCGGTTCCAAGCGGCCCCTAAGTTTAACCAAATGGAAGCTCCGGAGGAGGAGGGCATGCTCGCGTCACAGTAAGCCGAAGAGGAGCACCTTCGCCGGGCACGGGCGGTTCCAAGCGGCCCCTAAGTTTAACCGAATGGAAGCTCCGGAGGAGGCGGGCATGCTCGCGTCACAGTAAGCCGAAGAGGAGCACCTTCCCCGGGCACGGGCGGTGCCAAGCGGCCCCTAAGTTTAACCGAATGGAAGCTCCGGGGGAGGAGGGCGGGCGTGTGTCACAGTTAAGCCGAATTGGAACACCTCTTCCGCCCGGGCACGAACGGAGCGCGAAGCTGTCAGTTATGAATGAATAAATGAATAAATAAATAAATAAATAAAGAATGCCACCTTTCATTTCACAGGGAACACCGGACGGCGTAACAGCAGGTAAAAGTCGGAGTAATTAAATAAATACAAAAAGAATGGCTGGGGAATAAAAAAATAATACGTTTTAATAATAATTTGTTTTTTTTGTTATAACATGAATTTCACTCTCTCTCTCTCCCCGTATATATATATACATATATATATATATATATATATATATATATATATATATACATATATATATATATATATATATATATATATATATATATATACATATATATATATATATATATATATATACAGATATATATATATATATATATATATATATATATATATTTATTATATATATTGTATTTTCTTTTAAGCATTTTTGAAGGTGCGCCGCTACTTCGCGGATTTTCAGTTTCCGCGGGTGGTCTCGGTCCCCATTAACCGCGATAACCGAGGGTTCACTGTACTCCATAAAATTTACAAAAAGCGAGGTGAAACACTCAACCAGGGCTGCTTTTTTGAACATTTCTCGAGGGCCATGGCGAGCCATTTCAAAAAAGCTGCACAACTAACGTATAAAATATTGATAAATTTGCTCTGCCTGATGTGTGTGTCAAGTTTCACGAGTTGTCGTTTATATTTAGAACCTCATAATCAGCGTTGTTTTATTGCCAAAAAGTGCAATGCCACTCCCACAACTTTTCACGAAAAAGGATGAATTTCGTATTGTGACATCCTCATGGCCGAAACAGTCCTCCGAGCATATATGAGGGCGACCTTGTTGAGTTGCACGGAGAAAAACATCCAAGAAAATAACTTGTATTAGCTTTTACCAGTTGGTGGCGCTACTACTACGATGAAAAATAAGTTGGTAGATGTCTTCAGGGCTGAAGTATCCTCAAATGTGTACAACTTCGAGAAGATAGGATCATCTGAGTCATGTTGCCGGAGCTTTTGTTGCCACAGAGTACAATCTGACTTTTCAGCACCGTAATAGCCACGCCTTTTGCCAAAACGTCACAAAATTCGGCAGAGAGTAAGATCATTGTCTTGAGTCTTTTCTGACTAATTTTCAGTCGGATTCGTCAAAAGGGCACCGTGCAGTATGTGAAAATTAAAATAAAAACACATTTTTGATTCCACTTGGCGGCGCTGTGTGTATAACAAAATAATAACATTAAGATGTCTTCAGGTCGGGACGTTTTATTTACAGGTGAAGGTTTGGATTTTTAGGAGCATGTGCAGGGGAGTTATTAAGCATTCATTTATTTGTATTAGGTTCATTTTGTCTTCTTATTATTGATATTTGACTGATTCATTAAAAGCAGACAATTATGTTTTAGGTTAATTTTTTACCTGACATGTTTCGGCGAGTCTTTCGCCTTCTTCAGAGTGTCGCATGATGGTGTCTTGAGACCCGTCTTTATCAGCTGATGTTCCATGAGGGTGTGACTTACCTGTCAAAAAAATTAAAAATCAGAGCAGTAAAAGAACAAGCACAACATGAACATTACAAATCAGCAATCACTGACCACTGCAAAAGGGAAAACCACATCATGGACCGGGAGAAGGGCAGGGTCATCCGCACCGAAGAGAACAAACAACAGCGCTGGATCAGAGAGGCCATTGAGATCTGCAAGCGAGGCATAAAAACCATGAACAGAGACAAGGGAGCCTTCATCCTCTCTACCACCTGGAGCAGCATCTTGGCAGAGTGAACGGACAGCGGGGGGCGTGACTTGCCTTCATTCTTGTGACAGGTAAGTCACGCCCTCATGGAACATCAGCTGATAAAGACGGGTCACAAGACACCATCATGTGACACTCTGAAGAAGGCGAAAGACTTTCGTATTGTGACATCCTCAAGGCCTAAACTCTCATCCGAGCAAATATAAGGTAGATTTTGTTAACCTGCCCGGAGAAAAACATAAACGAAAATAATTTGTATTTGTTTTAACCAGTTGGTGGCGCTACCACTGCGATCAAAAATAAGTTGGCAGCCGTCTTCAGGGCCTGAATATCCTCAAATGTGAAAAATTTCGAGAAGATGGATCATCTGAATCATTTTGCAGGAACTTTTGTTGCCACGGAGATTAATCAGACTCTGCGGCACCGTAATAGCCACGCCCTTCGAAGGAAAGTCACAAAAATAGGGATAGAGTAAGATCAATGTCTTGAGTCTTTTCTAGCCAATTTTCAATCGGATTCGTTAAAAGGGCACCGTGCAGTACGTCAAAATGTAAAAAATGATATTGATTGGCGCAAGGTGTATAACTGAATATAAACATATAGATGTCTTCAGGTACCGACTCTTTATGTACATGTGAAGTTTTGGATTTTTAGCTGCATGTGCAGGAGAGTTATTAAGCATTTTGTCCATTGCGGCGAAGGAAATCTTAAGTGAAAACTTCGAAGCCCCGCCCCCGTTCATATAGTATTTCGGAAACAAAAAATTTTAGCCCCAGTGTTTGTCCCAGGTCTTAAGATGCTACAGACAGAATTTTAAGGCAATCAGATGAAGCCTTTAGGATCAGGGTGCAAAAGAATGACCCCTGTAAACATGCAAAAAAGGGCAAAAGTCGGACTTTCAAAAATTCATAACTCACTTCCTGTTCATATTAGACGTTAAAATATCAAATTTTTCGCCATGCCCGATGAGACTGCCAAGTTTGGTGAATTTTTGTGCATGTTTCGGGGGTCAAAAATGCGATCGAACAATCGGAAAAATAATAATAAGAATAATTTCTACAAAAACAATAGGGACTTCGCAGCGGTCGCTGCTCAGGCCCTAATAATAATAATAATAATAATAATAAAAGTAATAATATTTTCTACAAAAACAATAGGGACCTCGCAGCCGTCGCAGCTCGGGCCCTAATAACAATAGGGACCTCGCAGCGGTCACTGCTCGGGCCCTAATAATAATAATAATAATAATTTCCACAAAAACAATGGGGACCTCGTAGCGGTCGCTGCTCGGGCCCTAATAATAATTTCTACATAAACAATAGGGACCTCGCCGCGGTCGCTGCTCGGGCCCCAATAATAATTTCTACACAAAGTCCATTGTGGTGACCCGCCCCCTTTTAAGTAAATTCAAAATGGCCGACTTCCTGTAAAACCTATCTCATTGCTCCAAGAGACTTTTTTGTAGGTCTTGGTCTTATACATACAGTGAACCCTCGCTACTTCGCGGTTCACCTTTCGCGGGTTCAGTGCTTCGCGGGTATAAAAAATATTCGGGGGCATTGTAGTTTCGCCGAGCGGCACGACGGGGCGCTGGAGCGGTTAGACGGCCGGCGTGCGCCGAAGAAGAGCGTGGGCGAAGAGGAGAGTGGACGAAGAAGAGCACGTTCCCCCGGACACGATCGGTGGCGACGTTTCGCGCGGTTCGGACCGTACCAGAGCTCCGGCCGGCGTGCGTGGCAGTTAAGCCGTAGAGGAGCACCTTCCCCGGGCACGGGCGGTGCCAAGCGGCCCCTAAGTTTAACCGAATGGAAGCTCCGGAGGAGGAGGGCATGCTCGCGACACAGTAAGCCGAAGAGGAGCACCTTCCCCGGGCACGGGCGGTGCCAAGCGGCCCCTAAGTTTAACCGAATGGAAGCTCCGGGGGAGGAGGGTGGGCGTGTGTCACAGTTAAGCCGAATCGGAGCACCTCTTCCGCGCACGAGCGGAGCGCGAAGCTGTCAGTTATGAATGAATAAATGTTAAGTTAATAATTTATGACCAGTAAACACGGATGTTGTAACGCAAAACAATGTTCAAATGTTAGTTTTTTTTCAACACATTTCATGAGAAAAAGCTCTACTTGTCTGTGAGAAATGTATGTTGTAGACCCATTATATAACACAATATTACACAATTTTACATTGGAATTTCATTTAATAAAACATTGACAATTATCTTTACAAACACTGTGTATGATTCATCTTTTCATTTGTTGTTCAATGAGCAAAACAGTGGCGATCAAAACAGTGCAAATTAAATGACATTTTATAGGTATCTGGTTGCAATACAGTGAACCCTCGCTACTTCGCGGTTCACCTTTCGCGGGTTCAGTGCTTCGCGGGTCTAAAAAATATTCGGGGGCATTGTAGTTTCGCCGAGCGGCACGACGGGGCGCTGGAGTGGTTAGACGGCCGGCGTCCGCCGAAGAAGAACGTGGGCGAAGAGGAGAGTGGACAAAGAAGAGCACGTTCCCCCGGGCACGATTTGGGGCGACGTTTCGCGCGGTTCGGACCGTACCAGAGCTCCGGCCAGCGTGCGTGGCAGTTAAGCCGAAGAGGAACAACTTCCGCCCGGGCACTAGCGGGGCGACATTTCGCTCCGTTCGGGACCGTGCGAGAGCTCCGGAGGAGACCGGCCGGCGTGCGTGGTTGTTAAGCCGAAGAGGAACACCTTCCGCCCGGGCATGAGCGGAGCGCGAGGCTGTCAGTTATGAATGAATAAATGAATAAATAAATGAAGAATGCCAGGGCACACCGGACGGCGTACCAGCAGGTAAAAGTCGAAGTAATTAAATAAATACAAAAAGAAGTAATTGAATAAATACAAAAATAATGGCTGGGGAATAAAAAAATGTTTTAATAATTTTTTTTTTTTGTTATAACATGAATTTCACCCTCTCTCTCTCTACCCGTATATATATATATATATATATATATATATATATATATATATTATTATTTTATTTATTTATTTTTTTAAGCATTTTTGAAGGTGCGCCGCTACTTCGCACTTTTTTTTAAAGCATTTTTGAAGGTGCGCCGCTACTTCGCACTTTTTTTTTTTTTAAGCATTTTTGAAGGTGCGCCGCTACTTCGCGGATTTTCAGTTTTCGCGGGTGGTCTCGGTCCCCATTAACCGCGATAACCGAGGGTTCACTGTAGTAAGTTACATTCTAATTTACATTGACAGGTAATGGAAATGACTACTGGTAACCTCAATTGAACTGTATTTCAGTCAGAATGCCTCAAACATCATAAAAAAATAAAACGTTGAGTATTATTTCTCCTTCAAAATGTCAGAAGAAATACTCTATAATGGCCTGACGACATTAACATAGCTTATAGTATATAGCAGGGGTGGGAAAACTTTTTTATTGGCGGGCCACAATGGGTTCTAAAATTTGACAGAGGGGCTGGACCAGGAGCAGATGGATGGAGTGTTTTGGTAACCTCATCTCATCTGAGAAAAAAAATACATTTAATTTTAAATGAAAGTGAACAAAAGCTTGTCTTTGAAAAACCACACTATTTTGAAAATAAAACATTAACAAGGTTTTTTTTTTTTTTTTCAAATTCGGCGGGCCGGATTAAAACGTTTAACGGGCCGCATGTGGCCCCCGGGCCGTAGTTTTCTCACGTCGGTATATAGCATAGCGGCATAGGTTCCCTCGTCAACATCAAGTGAGTTACCCTCTTACCAAGACCAAAATACGGGGCTCTCCATCTCCCGGTCACTTCTCCAGACCCCAACAGTCACCCTCGTTGCGAGAACTTGGAGATTCGATGTTTATTTTTTTTCGCTTCTTCAACTTCGTGTCTGATTCTTTTCTCTTCTCTGGCTCCAGGATTCCGCTGTCAATCAGATGACGATTGAGGCGGGACTTCCGGTTCAAAGTCACCCTCAGAGTTTGCAACCATTTGAGATGGCTTCTGTGGTAATAACAACTGTCATAGGTGCAATTTGCTCTATAAAGCATTAAAAAAAAATAATAATAATAAATTACAAAAAATAGTCAAGTACAGCACTCGTCTCATAAACTAGGTAAGAATTTAGCGTTACTAACGTTGCTACACTATAAAGAGTGTTTTACTGACTAGCTAAACCCAGTTTGCTTAAACTGATCGTACACTGGACGAAATCTTACCGTTGTCTTTTTACAAATGGATTATGAAATTGTTGCAGAAATTGTTTTGCTGTGACGGAGGGCAAGTTTTATAAGGTTCGTTCATCGGGAAGGTTTTATATTAGACGAGGATGGTCTTGTTCTTCGGATTTTTTTTTTATTTATAAAAGGCCGAGCATTTGTATTTGCGCTCAGACTGTGTTGCACAGTGCACACGAACCAAAAGCTCTAAAGAAAACACAATACCCGATCCAAACGGAGGGACGTGTTATCTTTATCTTCCACACCGCCTATCTTGTACTGGCTTGCGGGGAGGTGCTGCCGCCTATCCCGTCTGACTTTGGGCGAAATGCGGGAGGGACGACCTGAACAGAGAAATACAAAAAGAAGCAGTACAGCGTCAGTGTAACTCCTTACGGGATAATATCCTCGTCGCATAAACAAGGTAAGAATTTCACGGTATGCATTTTGGTGAACTATAAAGCGTGCTTTACTGACTGGAGCGACGTCGAGTTAGCCTAAATGTATCGTGCATTGGACTAAATCTAGCAAGTTAGAATTATACGATTTGTTCTTCGGGAAGGTTTTATATTAGAGGAGGAATTAAGATCTTGCCCTTCGGACATTTTTTGTGATAAAAGGCCGAGCATTTGCATTTGCGCACAGTATTAGTCCACGAAACAAGAAATACCCATGTACAAATAACTTGCAATTATAATAGTTGGAGCTGTAACAAAGTGTTTTTCATACGGTGTTGTATAAATTAGCAGGAAATTAGAACACAAATTAAAACACGTACAGTAGATACAAGAAGAACAACGACAGTCACATGTTGAGTCGAAAGCTAAAGAATAAAAATGTGTCTTCAAAACGTTTTAAAAGTGGACAGAGAGGGGGCTTGCCTAACATTCAATGGAGAGTCAGGGAATGGACTCCGAGTGCAAGTTTCAGGCCATCTATCTCAAGAAAGAGCTTCTGATGCACCTCAAACGGGTACTGCAAATTTAGTAAGTTCAGCGCATAGTTAATTCCCATGAGCAGGAGACTGGCAACATTTCCACAACCTCATTTTCTTAAGCAACAATGGAAACAGAGGCATGGGATGTGTCTTCTTGTCCCTCACTTGCTTGGAAGACATAGAGTACGTGTGTCAAACTCAAGGCCCGGGGCCAGATCTGGCCCACAACCTAATTTTATGTTGCCCGCAAAGGGCAAATCATCTGCATCAACTTCCTGTTTCTAGCATATTTTCTTCACAACAACACTGAGATATGAGATATTGCCAATTATTTGTTACCAATCCTCCCCTTTTAAAATAAATTGAAAAATTGTTGAACAATTACTTACTAGCTTCTGATTTCAAAACTGGCTTTCCAATCAATTTATATGGGTTCACAGTCCCTCTGAGGGAAACCACAACTACGATGTGGCCCGTCCATAAAAATGAGTTTGACACCCCTGACATAGACCTTCAGTACTTGCTTGGCCTGGTCCTCTTTTGCTTGTTCTCTGCTGACTTCCTGAAAGAGCATATACATCCATGGTTAGGTGCATAATGTCCCAAATTTGTGTTTGCTTTTTATAGTTCTGAATATCGCTGTCTTCAGGCAGTATCCAAGAAGCTCCAGAATCTTCACCTTGCAGGAGACTTCCAATGGCACGTTTTTGCAATCATTAACACTGCATCATCCAAAGAGAGCAAACCATTTTCAACATTTGAGATTGGTCAGTAATATTTACAAGTAACACCCACTCGTGTGGATTGACCAATAGATTAGATCTAGAAAAACATGAAATTACTCAAATTATGACAACATGTTTCAGCCGGACACCAGTGATATGTGACAGTATTTGCAATCTGCATTACATGTTTATAACAGCATATATGAGAATCAAAAAATAAATAAAAAGGGCAATGAAAACGGAAATTAAAATAGAAACCTCAACCTCAAGGATAGGATTTTTGTAGAAATCTCAAAATCGAAACTTTGGACCTTCTGATTTATTTTGTCAATTACCCGAAAGTAACCTTTGCCAAATGCCAACCCTTTAGCCAGAGCAGGTCACATACTGGCAGCAATTAATTTATTTGAATATTGTGACAAATAAAAATGTTTGCTGCACAGTCTATGAGTTAATTGCAGCTTTAAAAACGTAATACTGTTGTAATTTACCTGGTAGTCCGTGATGAGTTCCTCTGCAGACTGTCCGAGGAATTTCATCAAGGAATGGATTATGCCCTCCCTTCCAGCTTCAACGTTTTGCTATTTAAAAAGACACAAGATGATTAAGTGTCTTAAATAAATAAAAGCTCACATATGCATTGCTTACATCCCAAAAAGTGCATCTCAACTTTAAATAAAAAAATAGCAAGATATCCATAAGCTCTAACAGATCTTTTATTCTTTTATTCTGTTAATGCTTATGATGGACTTATCCAAAATAGTTTGATGCAAATTCTATTTGCAGTAATAAAACACAACCCTCTTACATGACTGAGTGAACTGAGCATAGGTCTTATTTCAGTGCCAGTAACTCGGCCTTTTTTTCCAAGTATCTCCTTCAATTCCAGGGTGTAAAGTTCCATCTTGGTTAGCCAGGTTCTCTCAAATTGAACATATGTAATTTGTTTGAACTCTTTCTTAATCTGAAACATTTTTCCCTCAATTAGAACATTTTCAAAATTAAGAAATCTAAATCACGATTTAAATTTTGATTAATCGTCCAGCACTAGAAGATACAGCAGCAGGTATTACTCCTCCTCTAAAATAATAAAGGCAGTACAATCATCACTTAATTTGACACAGAGTTTGGATTAATTGCTGGACTATGGTCTGATATTTGTCCCACTTGAAACTAAATCTGAATATTGGTTATTTGAATGTGAATATCTTAACTTTGATATTTGAATTGAAACCTGAATGTTTTGAATTGAACACTGAATTATTGAATTGAAAAACTGAATTCGAATTACATAAATTGTATATTTTTAATTTGATTCTGAATTTTTCGATCATAATGTTTTTGTTAAGAACTATATCCCAATAAACTTGAATGTAGGACTTTAAAATGCGTTTTTAATTCCTCAAAAAAAAGGTCTCCTCACCAAAAATTCAATACTGCATATGCTCAAATTCAGTTTACTAAGTAAAAATTCAAGACTCAGTGACAGACATACGGGAGCTTTAGGGTGCCTCAAGGATGTGCAATGGATTCCAATCACCTTCCACCTATCACATCAACCCCCCATCCTTCAGCAGATCCACTGGCTTCCAGTCAATCAACAAATCATTTTCAAAATTCTTCTATATATTTTCAAATCTATGGCTGGCGACCAGTTCAGGGTGTAGTGCGCCTTTCGCCCGTAGTCAGCTGGGATAGGCTCCAGCACCCTCCCGTGACCCTGTACCGGATAAGCGGTGTGGATAATGACATGACACATGACTTTCAAATCTCTTCACAACCTCGCCCCTCCCTACCTTTCAGACATCATCCATATTCCCACTCCATCCCGCGCTCTCCGGTCTTCATCCTCCTCACTCCACCCCTTGCCTGCCACCATGGGGGACAGAGCCTTCAGCGATTCGGTTCTCCAGCTCTGGAACTCTCTCCACCTGACCTCTGTAATTGCACCACCCCCTGTGTTTAAAACTAAACTCAAAACCAATCTGTTCCGCCTTAATTACTCTCTCCAATTCCAGATATGTCCCTCATCCACTTTATTGTATTTTATCCTGCTTGATTTACGTGTTGGTGTTTCTACCCGTATTTGTGTTTTTACTTTCGTATTTTACTCTGTACAGCGGCCTTGAGTGTCCTGAAAGATGCTTCCAAAAAAAAAAAAAAAAATATATATATATATATATATAAACACACACACACACACACACACACACACACACACATATATATGTTGTTTGTTTTTTTTTTCATGGTGGAAAAAAATTTCATCTAAATAACTCTAATGAATTTGTCTTTTATCATGGTGGTCTGTAGGATGAATTGGATCAAGAGCCTGCCAAGTGCACCATGGTGGTGTTTGTTGTCCGGGAGGAAGAGGATTCAGCCACCACATTACATCGGGGCAGTTATTGTAGGTGTGAAGGTTCTTTGTCAGTTGCCATCTCTTGCACATAGATGTGTGATGCTGTTTGGCCTCATCTCTCCACTAAACCTGTCTTACCTAAGTAAGTTAAAACACGCTTTTGATGCACCACAAAAAAATACTCATGGAGATAGAACCAAACAAATTGACACGAATAGTGTGCGGTTTGAGTGTCAAACTAAATATTTGATAGCCCAAAAAAAAAACATTTCAGAATGTCCTTTTTAACCGTTTGTAGGTTGTATTCAGAGAAAAAAACTACAGCATTTTTCTAAAACAAAATTACATCAATTTAATGTCTTTATTCCAAAGTAACAAATATATATATATATATATATATATATATATATATATATATATATATATGTGTATATATATGTGTATATATATATATATACACAGACCAGTTGTCCTTTCATTTTACCATGAAGAGTCCTGAGACCTCTATGGCCCTGGTTAGACGACCACCCACCGCTGTGTTGTTGGGAATAAATGTGCAACATTGTTCACCGAACATAGCACAAACACCACCTCTCTCATCCAACAATACATCAACAGTCATCCTGTTTCGGAATGCCATTAGAGATTGGTTGATAGCCGTTCATGCACAGTTTCAAACCCACTTTGCGTCCAATTACCTAATTTTTGCACGTTGTGATGATGCAGTTGACCTGTCTGCGTTCTTTGTTCTTCGTTCGAGGACTCAAATCCTGTTACTTGATCTGTTAATTTACACTTACTTACTTACTTACACTAAGGAGAACACCGATGGCTTCCATGTATGTTGAATCATTTTTTTTTTTTTTTTTGCCGTGATATTCTGCTTTCTCTTTTTTAACGTCACCGATGTCCTGTCATGACATTGGACAGTTCACACAGTTTATTAACAAACAATATAAAACATACCATTTACGATCAATCAATTACATTTTGTGAAATGGCACTCTCCAGAAACTACCAATAATTTATAAGCAGGGCCTAGTTATGAAAAACACATACAGATATGCACTAAGTCTCAAAACCTTTTACATTTTTGGGTGATTTATCAAATGATCTATCATATCCACACCACCACCAGATTTCCCCTCTTGATAGTGGATTGAAGTTTATTTCAACCACTATCAAAACCAGACACAGTGGTGGTGAAAAGATTCCTAACCGCTTAGCTCTGTCAGCAACATTAATGCTATTTAAATTTTCAAGAGCAACTATCATAGAAAACATGTTCATCTACATCAACTCTAGTCACAGGATACACGCTGACCCAATCCATACATGTATTATCAAGATAAGCATTAATATAATATCAATAATACAATTTCATTTGCTTATTTTGGATATCTCGTTGTCCAATTGCTATCTTTTCACGAAAGTACAGACTTTCTCCTGTAACTTTGTTCTGTGGACCAATAGTTGCCCACTTGAGTATTACTCATGGTTCCAACTCAAATCTATCAACATGTCGTCCAAGCTCCACAAATATGTCCCATCACTTTTTTTTTTTCAATTATCTGCTTGGTGTTTGCAAATCCATTTTGATTAGTAATTGGGATTCTTACTGTTGGTATTGTACTATAGTCACATCATAGTTTGTTTATGTAACTCTGGGTTGTTCCCACATATAACACAACAACAAAAATATCAGAATAAAATTGTATACATCCAACATAGAACAGCTGCTTTTAACCACTTCAGGGTCATTTTGTCTGAAATATCCCCTCTACTTAGTCTGGTGTCTTATGAAATAAGACCACCCTATCATCAGACTTCCGCTCATCTCCTTTGTAGGAGATTTCAACCAAAATGACCTTTTTACATGTGTCAAATGAACCAATGTTGACTCTTCTACTATATTTACAGCTGTGAGAGCTGTCAATAAAACTAAACATGGCATTCCCCCTTGGGTAATTACATATGTCTTATCTTCAAACTTCTTTCAAGCATCCAGTCTCCTGGCTCCACTAGTTTAGTGCCCTGCTAGGAGACAGAAAGATCCTCACCACTCTAAATTTGTGCCTGTCTTTGTTTTTCTAACACTTTTCACATGTAGTCAGCTAAAGTTGCTTCAGCATCTATTTCCCATTTGTTCTTAAATTTGAGGTATTCTATAAGGCCTTCCAAACAATGTTTTACAACGTCTCGGTCCTAAATACAATGAAATACAATACAGTGCAACTCTCTGTATATAACTCAAATTAACTCACATAAACACATTTACAGTAGATACCAGAAAAACAACAGAACAGCAACAGTCTCATGCTGAGTCAAAGGCCCGAATATTCATCTTCAAGCGAGGTTTAAAAGTGGACAGAGAGGCGACTCGCATAACATTCAATGGAAAGTCACAGTGCTTGTCGTTTTTACAAACAGTTTTACTAATTTCCATACACTGTGTCCACTGCCTCCCCGTTTCCTCAATGCATAGCCTTTTCACTTTTTTTTTTTTTGTTCATTCTTTTCACCAATCCAGAGCTTTGAGGGTGGTAAGCACAATTATCTTTCAAATCAACGTGAAACATTCCTATCTCTTTCACAAGTTAGTTAACAAAATGGGTACTATTATCACTGTTTATTATTTTCAGGAATACCATATCTCGGAATGATATCCTTACAAAGTACTTTTGCCACTGTCAATGCATCTGGATTTGTTGGTTAGAAAGAGTTCTAACCATTTCGAATTCACATCTATGATGACCAAACATTTATTTTATTTTTTTTCTTCACTTTGGTTTTTATCAAATAAGTCCATATGAATAATTTGAAATGGATATTGTGGTGTAGGAAAGCGTCCTCTGCGTGGACTCAAATTACCTTGTGAATTGTGTTTCGCACACGTTAAACATGCCCTACAAAAATGTTTCGAATAAGCATTAAAGCCGTAAGCCGTATAATAACGTAATATCTGATGCACCATTTCCCCTGTTGAGACATGTGTTATCCCATGACTCAATATAGCAGCCCATTTGTAAAGATTATTGTTTGGTCATACAGAGATCACGTAGCGATGTTACACCATTTTCCTCCAAAGCCTTTGTTTAACTTTGGGACTTCTATCACTAAAACGTGTATGTCCGCAACAGCTTCTTTAGCTGTATTGTCTGCAATGTGTATTCAAGGAAAACACTTATGCAATGTATGCGCTACACATTTTAAGACGACTATATGTGTAAATAGTAACACAATTTACTCTTTTTAGTTTACACGCTTTTGTTTAAGATACTAATTCTGTTGCATGAGCTGAGTAATTTGAGGAGTAACTGCTAAGTTCTTTTTCCCAGTGTCATTTGATACAACTACAGTATTTTATTTATTTATTTATTTATTTATTTCCATCTACAAATAGCACTTCTCCGTTTTCTGAAGGCGAATCTTTTTGATGCCTTTACTTTTGGTTACTTTTTTCTACTAACTCATAACAATCTAGTTTTGTACCATCCTCCTGACATAATAATGACAGCCGGGTTTAATGTTGTACATCTCTCTATAATCAGATGTGGTTTTGATAACAATGTATTCATACACTATAAATGTCCCGCCGGTGACAAAAACGTCATGTTCATCAGCAAAAGCAATGCAGAAACCGCACGTGGTACTCTCAAAACCAGAGGATGGAACAAAACTATGGTTGCACTTGTTTCTGCAATTTCCAGATTGTGGGACTAATAAAAGACCATCTTTATCTTAATCTTATATCTACAGCAATAGATACTGCATTAACTGTTCTCATGCAGTGCTTCAATGCACATTCTACGTTGTCTAGTTTGGAATAGAAGTATGCGATTGGTTTCATCTTATCTCCATGTTTCTACACTAAAACTAAGGCCTTTTGCATCTGGACAAAGGGTCAGTGCCATACTTAATACGAACACTTGTTTCCTTTCACAAAAGCTGAATATGCTTTATCAGTCCAGTGTAAGGACAATGTCATTTAGAGGTTTTCCTCATTCATCATTTTACTCAGTGGCACAGTAATTTCTGCATAATTTGGAACTCAGACTTTACAATAATTTGTTAATCTTAAGCATGTTAATTTTATTTTTATTTCCTATTTTTCTAACTTTATGACTCATTTTACTTCAACCAGTTCTACCTCAAAGTGAACAAGTACACATCAATGTTATTTGTAGTCTCTAATTTATTCTCTGCTTTAATTCCTTGGATGTTAAGATGGCGGCGCGCATGGACGCAGCGGCTAACAGCTCCCCCTCACAGTGCTCCTTATTACTTTTTATTAGTGTTTGCTTGCTCTTATTGGCATCAACTGAGGCACAACATCGATATACCCGCCAGGACATCGTGAACATTGGATATCGATGCGAAATAACCATCACAGAGGAATTTTGCTATGATCGCAAAATTCCGAACGAACTGGCGAGGCTGCCCGGCTCACCGTGGCTGGTCATCGGGACCGGGAGGCGGCGCAGGCGACGCAGAGAGAGGAAGCAGAAGCGAGGCTGCAGGTCCGGTGTCTTGCAACGGCTGCGACGGCAGCCCCATAGGCAACCACTACCGAGTCTGCACCTCACCAACGCCAGATCCGTGGTCCACAAAATCGACGACCTGGGATTACAAATCCTGGGAAACCGCTATGTGCGCGATAGCAGTGTGATCGTCGTCACGGAAACCTGGCTGCACGCAGACGTCCCCGACGCTAGCATCCAGCTGGCCGGGCGCTCGCTACATCGCGCGGATCGGACGAGGGACACCGGTAAGAGGAGGGGCGGGGGGCTCTGTGTTTACGTGCATGAGAACTGGTGCGGCGATAGCACGATCGTCGAGAAGCACTCTTCCCCCGACATCGAGTTCATGTCCGTTAAATGCCGGCCTTATTTTCTCCCGAGGGAGCTAACGGTAGTGATTCTCACAGCTGTTTACATCCCTCCCGACGCTAGCACTAGCACGGCGCTCTCGCTACTCGCGTGCGTCATCAATAAACATCAGCGGGCGCACCCTGATGGCGGTCACATTGTAGCGGGAGACTTTAATAAGGCCAATTTAAAGACTGTACTCCCAGAGTTTCACCAGCATGTCAAGTGCCCGACGAGGGGAGACAACACTCTCGACCATGTGTACTCGAACATCAAGCACGCATACAGAGCCCTCCCACTCGCCCCCCTCGGCCAGTCAGACCACCTGTCCTTGCAGCTCGCACCTGCGTACACCCCTCTCAGGCGCAGATTCAGGCCTACCACAAAGACTGTGAAAACCTGGCGTGACGACGCCATGAGTGAATTACAGGACTGCTTTCATGACACAAACTGGGACCTCTTTGATCATCAGGACCTTGATGTCTACACGCATTGTGTACTGGACTACATCAAGTTCTGCATGGAAACTGTGTCCCAACAAAAGACTATACGGACCTTCCCAAATGCGAAGCCCTGGATGTCCAGCAGGGTTCGCGCTCTCCTCAAGGCCCGTGACGCTGCCTTCAGGTCTGGCGACAAAGCCCAGTACAGGGTGGCTCGTGCTGACCTGAGCAAAGGCATCAAGCTAGCAAAGGCAACCTACAAGGGGAGGCTGGAGGCCCACCTTGCCAGTAACAGACCACGGGAGGTGTGGCAGGGTCTACGGAGCATCACCAACTTCCGTGGCAGCAGCACGACCTCTGTAGACCCGAGTGCATCGCTGGCAGAGGAGCTTAACTGCTTCTTCGCTCGCTTTGACTCGCCCCAACCATCACACCCCCGCACTTCAAGCTCCAACTCCCCCCCACTCATCGTAGAGGAACACGGTCAACCCCAGGAAAAGCTACTGGACCCGACGGAATACCAGGCAAGGTCCTCAGAGCATGTGCCCACCAACTGTCACATGTTTTCTGCAGGATCTTCAACCGCTCCCTGGCTCAGGCAGTCATCCCCTCCTGCTTGAAAACCTCCACCATTATTCCTGTCCCCAAAAAGTCACCAGCCGTCCACCTGAATGACTACCGTCCTGTTGCTCTCACACCAGTCATTATGAAGTGCTTCGAGAGGCTGGTTCTCCAGCACATCACGGACTGCCTTCCTCCCACTCTGGACCCCTACCAGTTTGCATACCGGGCTAACAGATCCACTGAGGACGCCATCGACACTGCTCTGCATGTTGTACTGGGCCACCTGGAACAACAGCGGAGCTATGCAAGGATGCTCTTTGTGGACTACAGCTCGGCATTCAACACGATCATCCCAGACATCCTCGTCGCCAAACTGGACACTCTCGGCCTCCCTGCCCTCACACGCATCTGGATTAAGGACTTTCTGACCAACAGACCCCAGACTGTGTTGCTCGGCCCCTACACGTCCTCCACCCTCATGCTGAGCACCGGTTCCCCCCAAGGATGCGTGCTGAGCCCTCTCCTGTACGCCCTCTACACCTACGACTGCAGCCCGGCCCACGGCAACAACACCATCGTCAAGTTTGCTGACGACACGACAGTGGTCGGTCTGATCTCGGAAGGTTACGAGACAGCCTACAGAGAGGAGGTAAAGAGACTGACAACTTGGTGCAAGGACAACAGACTGCACCTTAACTCTGCTAAAACAAAGGAGATTGTCGTCGACTTCAGGAGGAACAAGACGCTGCCGCCCCCCCTCTGCATCGAAGGCGTGTGTGTGGAGAGGGTCCACACGTTCAAGTTCCTGGGAGTACAGATCTCCGATGACCTTTCTTGGAGTCACAACACCACAGCAGTGGTAAAGAAGGTCCGCCAACGTCTGCACTTCCTGAGAGTCCTCAGGAAATTCAACCTGGACAGGAAGCTGCTGCTGGCCTTCTACCACTCGTCCATCGAGAGCCTGCTGACGTACTCTGTCTCCACCTGGTACAGCGGCTGCACTGAGGCGGACAGAGTGAGGCTCCAGAGGACAGTCAAAACAGCGCAAAGGATTATTGGCTGCCCTCTCCCCTCGCTGTCGGACATCTACACCGCCCGGTGCCTCAGAAGGGCTCTCAACATCGTCAAAGACAATACCCACCCAAACTCACACCTGTTCGACCTGTTGCCCTCTGGCAGGCGCTACAGATGCATCAAATCAAGGACCAATAGACTGAGAAACAGTTTCTTTCCGAGAGCCATCTCCATACTGAACTCTCACACACACACGAGACCACCCTAACCTTGCAAAACAGCATTGTGATGTGTTTCTATATGCCCTATTCAGTCTTATTTATTTATCTAATTTATATATTTGTCTGTATTATTGTTGTATTGCACTGGAGAGGGGAGCCCTCTAATCTCGTTGCACACTTGAGTACAATGACAATAAAGGGATTTCTATTTCTATTTCTATTTCTATTTCTAATGTAAATACTAGCCCTTCTTATCAAATTACCATCTTTTTTTACCGTGTCATTTCCATCTGTGCATTTCATTCCAGTTACTAACTACAGTTACCTTAATAGAAAGATCATCAACTGAAGTATGAAACATAACATATTTATTTCTTCAAATCATCCTTACAGCAGAACCTAATTCTTATCCTTATTCATTTGTTCAAGTCACACCTTCTTCAATCACCAAACTCTCTCTCTGACTTCCTCCCCCTACTTGGGAACGAGCATCTAACTTCAAAGAGCTGTTAACTCTTTGTTACAGCACACTCATGAGTTACGATTACACCAATACCCATTGCCCTCTGTCAAACTTTCCTCACTCCTTTTTTTTTTTAATTTTCCAAATTCACTGTAGCCTTACCAAAGCCACTCAAAACTATCAAGGTATCAAATCAAAAACTACAAAATCAGGAAACACCTATGCTCCTACAAGGGTTTCTCATGCTCACTTCTTCATTCAATTAAGATTTCACAACACCTACTCCTCTCTTTCTGAAAAAGACACAAGTATACAATTAAGTAAAACCCATCATCAGAATGATATACCTTGTCTGTCGGATCATGTAAGTATAAATTGTGCCATCAATAATCTTTTTCTGTAAATTAATCACATCCCCACAACTTGGGCTCTCATTGTTCTGTAAAAGTAAACCTAATTTCAATTCATGCAACCAACTCAGTGTCCTTCTGGGTCCCTCAACCACACAGGTTCTAATTCTGTTACTCTAGACAGTTTTCCACTTGCAAATCTGACTATGACACATTTCTCTTGCTCTATCATTTGGAATTAATTTATTACAAGCAATCCTACATGCACCAGTGTCACATAAAAAGGTAATTGGTGACCCATTTACCAATAAGGTTATTTCAGCTCAGTTATTTCATCAAAGGCCAATATCTCTTGTAAATTTAGGAGGACCTCTTCATCTAGAAACTCATCTGTTCCTTGATCAGCCTCTAAATCCTGTTTAGATGCTTCCTATCCTAGTCATGCTGAAGGTTGCTTTTTCTCAGGGCAATCTCTTGCTATATGGCCTTCTTTACCACAACGCCAGCAGCCTGATGTATTTTGCCTGTTTGCTCCTCTTCCTATTTTTCCTCCTCTCTGTCGTCTGCCCCTTTGTCCTCTAAAGCTACCTAGGCCCTTTCCACCTCGATAAAAGACCTCCTGTCCTACCTGTCCTACCTGACCTGTCCTGTCTATAGACCTCTGCTTCTTTTTATTTTCTATCTTCTCAGCATGGAGGGCGTGATTTACATACTCCTCCAGGGTACCTGTTGGCAGGCAAATGAAATGTTTATTTACCCACTTATGAATTACCTCTCTTGAGCCTGCATGGAAAGCATTCTTCAACTGCTGTTGAAATGGCCCATTTACATTACCATTTTCCTGTAGCCCGCTGTGATTTTTAAACACAGCTGTCATTCCCACTTTGTGTTGCTCAAAAGTCTCATCATCCTTTTGTTTTACTCTTCCTATTTCAGTGTAATTTGCTCTATCTGACTTTTCGCATTCCTTTCCTTTGCTTATTTTGTTTTCATTCTCTTTTTGTTTCCTGTATCCCTCTTCTCTTTTTAAGGCTATCCAATATTCTGTTTCCTCAAAGCCATTTTTCTTCATCTTTTTGGGGTCTTTTTCGTCTTTCCTATGATTGATCCCTGCAATGCGGCTATTTTTTGTGTATTTAACTGACCATTAAAGCCATGTTCAGTTATCCATGTATCTAAATACTGAGTTTTATCAGGATCCTGTTTTTCGATGAACTTCCAATCTCTACACTGCAGCGTATCCCTGGGTTTTATTTTACTACCTAATATCCCCATTTTAGAAAATTTGGACCAGTTTGTCAACACCTAAGGTGTTCTAAAAACTGGTTTCTCATCAGTAGGACAGCAACTCAAATTTCCTGTTGTGGTAATTCTCAATTCAACCTTTTCAGGTGGAGAATTATTGCCTTTGCATCCACACCAGTCTGCTGTGTACAACCCTACTGTATTACATCGGATAAAATACCAAGTGGTATTTGTAATCCCCAATCACACCGTTCACTCACTTTACATACGGTTTGCGAAACATTCACACACGGAATTTAAGTGTACACACAGACTCCGCCGTCCTACTTTCTCCACGGAATTTCTCGGACTCCGCCGTCATATACCTGCCATTGACTAGTATTCACAGGGTTTTTTTATTTCTCACTCCACTGTCCTTCATGGACCTGCCATCGACTAGTATGCACAGGATTTCTTATCTATACACAATTTCTTTCTCTTTTCTCTATCTTTCTTTCTTTCTCTTTTCTTATTTCATCTCTACTTCATGTCTTTCTTTGCTTTTTTTTCTTTTTTATGTTTTATTTTTATTTATTTATTCTTAATGCTCATTTATTTATTCTGAACACTTATTTATTTATTCTTAACGCGCAATGACCTCCAGTCAGTCACTTCCCCCCGAAAAAAAAATATCTCACCACTGTTGTCTTCCCTCCATTGGATCGCCGTCAACCGTCAGATCCCAGCTGGTGGGGTGAGGTCCAGTCCTGGAAAAGGATTTTTAGGCTCTCTCTAGTGAGCCTGCCATGGCCATGGTCTTTCTGGAGTTCACCACACCCGCTGGAATCCTCAGGTATCTTGGCTTCCCGCTCGAAGGACCAAAATAATGTCAGGTTCAATCACCTAAGCATTCACTGAACAAAGGCAAAATGAATGAAAGGAAGACAAGAGTTGATCTTTTACTCGCGAGGAGAACGAACGGAGGTGTGCTCAGTTACATCTCCAACTTCGTTCTGGAGAACACTCCGCCGAGCCCTCTATTTTATTTGGGAAGTCCCTAAACAATACAATGTATTTGCACTAAGGAACGAAGGGGGGAGCACCAGCAGGAACATGTAAACATTTCAGACACAAGAGGAAAGACAGACATCAATGGCAGTCATTTACTGATTGAAAAGGCAGATATGCCTTTTAGTGCTCTGGCACTAAAGTCTCAGTCCTTTTGGTTCAGAGGTGTGTCTCGGCACACCTCCTTTGATGTTGTAGACGTTGATCCTGTCTTCAGGCATCCGCTTCTCTTGAAGTCTTCTCATCCATATGGTCAAACATAGGTCACGCTGTGGAACAATTCTTTTGCAATACTAATAGAGTAAAATATGGGATAAAATATATCTTCAACCTAACAATAGTGTAAACTGACATACTGAAGACTGGACAGTCATTAATTTGATTGTCCAGTCTTTCCCTCATGAGATAATGCTTCACTTAGAAAATGTGTACAGCGCGAGCTGAAAATGCATTTGCAGTACTAAACTACCACATTTCTATAACAGCTTAATTCAACGTTTCCAATGTAAATTTCTTCCTTTATATAGTGTAAACTGACATACTGAAGACTGGACAGTCATTAATTTGATTGTCCAGTATTTCCCTTATGAGATATTGCCTCACTTTGCAAATGTGCACAGCGCAAGCTGAAAATGCATTTGCAGCACAATAAAAACCCAAACTTCTATAACAGCTAAACCAAACGTTTCCAATGAAAGATTCCACCTTTATATCGTGGAAAAAGACATCCTGAAGCATGGACAGTCATTAATTTGATTGTCCAGTATTTCCCTTATGAGATAATGCCTCACATAGCAGAATCATAAAAACATGGACGTGATGGTAAACTGTCCATTGTGCCGATAGATGGTATTCTCATGAGGTTAGGCTTGCTATGGAGAGTGGCATGGGGGTTGTGTCTCATGGTTGGAATGGGAAAGATGTCAATTTGGGACACATCGTCAGTAGTGTTCCATCAAATCACTGGGTGTTTCGGCCTTTATCACTAGACACCCTCATCGATGGTGGCCAGCGGCCGGTTGATCACGCCCGCGCTTATGTCCCATGCCCAATTAACTGTGGTGGATGGTTCTGCCCTGGGTACTCAAGTGGGATGACGCAGATTAGTGGTGGGATGGGGAGGGGGGACGGGGGTCATGTTGCTGATCTATGAGCCCAGTAGGGGTCCTTCCTCTTCATCCAGATCCACTGGCTGCTTCTTTCAGCCGCTTTAGAGAGCGATCTGACTGTGTGCCGCAGAGCCTGTCCATGGATTCCCAGGTCTTTCAGCAGCTTGATGGTTGATGAGGCCAGAAACCCTCTGCATCCAACTTCGACGGGATAGACCTTGGCTTTCCACCCTCGTTGTTGTGCGTCCGCCGCCAGTTCAGTGTAGCGCAACTTCTTACGCTCATAGGCCTCTTCAACTGCATTTTCCCACGGGACTGTGAGCTCTGCAATGTAGACAGTCTTCAATGAATGGGACCACAGCACTAAGTCTGGCCTTAGGGTGGTGGTTGCAATCTCTGCTGGGAAGATTAGTTGCTGACCTATATCGACCAGCATCTTCCAATCCCGAGCCTTGGTTAGCTGACCAACTTCTGGCTTGAGAAAAGGATGGTTGGGCTTTTCCTGTCCCTCTCGGACAAATTTTGGTGCTGTAATGGTAGTGGTGGCTCTTAAGGGCAAGGAGTTGATGGTAGTTCTCCTGCTTTCAAGCACTGCTGCCAAGCTCTTGAGACCTGGTTGTGCCTCCAGGTATAGCGGCCTTGTGTGAGGCTGGTCTTACAACCAGTCAGGATGTGTTTGAGAGTTGCTGGTGTTGGGCAGAGGGCACAGGTTGGATCTTCGCCATACCACTGGTGGAGGTTTTTTGGGGATGGCAGCACGTCATTGGTAGCTCTGATGATGAAGCTGATGTTGCTAGCTTCCATCTCCCAGAGATCCCTCCAGCCAAGCTTTCTTTTCTCCAGGCCTTCCCACCTCATCCACTGTCCCTGCTTGGCAAGCGAGACAGCCTTTGCAGACCTTTCAGCCTCTTCCTGGCGGCGCACCTCCTCCACGACCATTTTTTTCCTCTCTGCGGTTGAGGCCTTACACCAAGTTGGTTTGCTTGCTGTAAGGCCAAAGCCTCCTCTTCCCCTCTGGACGTGTCCCACAATATCGCTGTGCCTCAGGGCTGCTGTGGCATGCTGCACTGCACTGGATGGTGTCCATTTCCGTGCAGTTGACAGGGGTGGTGCCGTTTCACTGATGGTCCGGTCTCTGGAGTCCGTCAGCGTCATCTGTAGTCTCACTTTAGAGCACTTGTATTCTTCAGTGAGACTTGTGATGGGCAGTTCGAGGACTCCTTTGCCATAGAGGCTGATGTTATTCAGACAGCGTGGGACACCAAGCCACTGTTTCACATATACTGTGATGGCTCGCTCCATCTTCTCCACAGTTGTTAGTGGGACCTCGTAGACAGTGAGTGGCCACATCACGAGAGGGAGAAGCCCAAATTGCAGACACCAGAGCTTGAGCTTCCCTGGTAGTGGAGTCTTGTTGATGTTGTTCAGGTTGTTGATGATATCCTGTCTTAGCTGCTGCACCTGGTTTTTATCCTTAAGACTTGAGTCATACCATCTGCCCAGGCTTTTGACAGGTTGTTCTGCCACCGTTGGTATTGGTTCGTCACCAATGCAGAACTTCACGTCTTTTAGCTCTCCCTTGATTATCGAGATGCTACGTGACTTGTTCGGCTTGATTTTCATCCGGGCCCAGCTGATGTTTTCCTGCAGCTTACCAAGTAGCCGCCTGGTGCAAGCTGCAGTGGTGGTCAGAGTGGTCATGTCGTCCATATATACTCGGACGGTGGAAGGCGGATCCCGTTCCTGGTTCGCTCACCCCGCCACCCATTTTGAGGCCCTGATGATGACCTCCATGGCCATTGTAAAGGCCAGGGGTGAGATCGTGCAACCTGCCATGATGCCTACTTCTACTTGCTGCCATGATGTTTTGAAGTCGGGTGTTGTGAAGCACAGCTGCAGGTCTTCAAAGTAGGATTTTACCAAGGTAGTGATGGATGTTGGAACGCGGAAGAAGTTGAAGGACTCCCAGAGAAGGCTATGCGGAACTGAACCAAAGGCATTGGCTAGGTCGAGAAAGATGACATGAAGATCCCCTTTGTTCTTCTTCGCTGCTTGAATCTGATGCCAGATCATACTGGTGTGCTCCAAGCAGCCAGAGAATCCAGAAATTCCAGCCTTTTGTACGGATGTGTCAATGTACTCGTTTTTTCTCCAGGTAGGTGGTGTGTGTCAAGACGCTGAAAAAGATTTTCCCTTCAACGTTGAGAAGGCTGATTGGCCGAAATTGACTGATATCTGCGTCCTTCTCTTTTGGAATTAGTACACCTCCAGCCCTTCGCCATGCCTTTGGTATTATCCCCTTCTGCCAGACGATTCTCATTAGCCTCCAAAGATAGCGTAGGACATCTGGTGAGTTCTTGTAGAGCTTATATGACACTCCATTTGGTCCTGGTGCAGATCCTGATCTTGCACGCCCACCATGTTCTCCACTTCTTTCCATTTTGGAGGGCCGGTCTCGATGTTGACCTCTGGTGGTCGAATGGGGGGGATATCATGTGGGATGGCTAGCTGTTCATGCCTTTTCGTGTCTTGGTAGACCTTTTCCAGGTGCTCTTCAAGTTCCTTCTTTGAAGTTTGCAGGAACCCGCTTTTGTCCTTAGCGAAGAGATCTTTGACAAACTTGAAGGGATTTTTATAGAACAGGGTTCTTGTGTGTTCCTTCTTCCTGCGAAGTTTCCTCAAGTTCTCTGCTCTTCGTAAGGTTTTCAACCGGAGCTTGATGTCCCCATGGAGCAGCATGAGACCTTCTCTCTCTGGATCAGAGGCTTTTCTCCACTGTTTCCGCAGGTCCCTTCTTTCCCTGATCAGTCTCTCTATCTCTTGTTGCCTCCTAGGTTTGGTTGGTGGTGGTATTTTGTTGGTGGTTTTCCAGCTGTTCACTCCAAAGCGCTCCTCTCCATAGTGGTAGATGATGTCACCGATGTGTTCCAGCTTTCTCTCTGCAGTGCCCACTTGTTGCTCCAAC
This sequence comes from Idiotropiscis lumnitzeri, assembly GCF_059441095.1. Classification (NCBI taxonomy): domain Eukaryota; kingdom Metazoa; phylum Chordata; class Actinopteri; order Syngnathiformes; family Syngnathidae; genus Idiotropiscis; species Idiotropiscis lumnitzeri. The sequence goes on along the minus strand of NW_028283601.1, from coordinate 324,491 downwards.
ATTTTCACCAGGTCGTTATTGACGGTTTCCCACTCTCTCTTCTCAATAGTTTTGGGCCACCTCACACTCTGTCTGTGCCCTTTGATCTTGTTCTCTTTGGGAGGTCTCTGTGGCTGGGTGGGTTCTACCTCCTGCAATTCTGTGTTTATAATACCCTCCTCAGTGACAGGGGGGCTGATGCTCTGCGAACTTTGGGTTTTTTCCCGTCGCTGTGCTTCACTCGACTGATTTGACGCATTACTTCGTAAGAAGTATTGGTCAATGCGAGGCCCTTGACTCGGCTTTCCCAAACACTGCTTCTTTCCTTGGTGGATCTTCAACCCTGTAACTGATGTTACTTTTGCCCAGCCACAGGTGCAGACCTGAAGTGAGTGTCCTGCTGCCATTGTCTCATGCACCGTGTTCTTGCTCGTAGTCATGTTTGTTCCTAGGTCTGTAACCGTGTGGTCAGTCATTGAGCCATCTTGCGCCCCCGCTCTCGCAGGCTGTAGGGGTGTCATTCTTTGTAGACTTTCTGTAGCACTTGGCGGGTGTCTCCAACAAACTGAACACAGTGTCAGAGACTGCCAGCATGGGTAGCTAGCCCATGTCAGCCCCAGTGGGGTCTATTCCCTCCTGTCAGCAGTCTCTCCAGGCTGTCACACAGACTTTTTCTAAGTGTTGCTGTATCTCATGAAGGAAATACTGGACAAAGAAATTAATGACTTCCCAGGCTTCAGGATGCATTTTTACACTATATAAATGTGGAAATTTACATTGGAAACGTTTGGTTTAGCTGTTAATGAAGTTTCGTTTTTTTAGTGCTGCAAATTCATTGTCTGCTGGCGCTGTACACTTTTTCTAAGTGTTGCAATATCTCATGAAGGAAATACTGGACAATCAAATTAATGACTTCCCAGGCTTCAGGATGCCTTTTTACACTATATAAATGTGGAAATTTACATTGGAAACGTTTGGTTTAGCTGTTAATGAAGTTTCGTTTTTTTAGTGCTGCAAATTCATTGTCTGCTGGCGCTGTACACTTTTTCTAAGTGTTGCAATATCTCATGAAGGAAATACTGGACAATCAAATTAATGACTTTCCAGGCTTCAGGATGCCTTTCTACACTATATAAAGGTGGAAATTTACATTGGAAACGTTTGGTTTAGCTGTTATAAAAGTTTGTTTTTTTAGTGCTGTAAATGCATTCTCAGCTCGCGCTGTACACATTTGCTATGTGAGGCATTATCTCATAAGGGAAATACTGGACAATCAAATTAATGACTTCCCAGGCTTCAGGATGCCTTTTTACACTATATAAAGGTGGAAATTTACATTGGAAACGTTTGGTTTAGCTGTTATAAAAGTTTGGTTTTTTAGTGCTGTAAATGCATTTTCAGCTCGCGCTGTACACATTTGCTATGTGAGGCATTATCTCAAAAGGGAAATACTGGACAATCAAATTAATGACTTCCCAGGCTTCAGGATGCCTTTTTACACTATATAAAGGTGGAAATTTACATTGGAAACGTTTGGTTTAGCTGTTATAAAAGTTTGGTTTTTTAGTGCTGTAAATGCATTTTCAGCTCGCGCTGTACACATTTGCTATGGTGAGGCATTATCTCATAAGGGAAATACTGGACAATCAAATTAATGACTTCCCAGGCTTCAGGATGTCTTTTTACACTATATAAAGGTGGAAATTTACATTGGAAACGTTTGGTTTAGCTGTTATAAAAGTTTGTTTTTTTTGTGCTGTAAATGCATTTTCAGCTCACGCTGTACACATTTGCTATGAGAGGCATTATCTCATAAGGGAAATATTGGACAATCAAATTAATGACTGCCCAGGCTTCAGGATGCCTTTCTACACTATATAAAGGTGGAAATTTACATTGGAAACGTTTGGTTTAGCTGTTAATGAAGTTTCGTTTTTTTAGTGCTGCAAATTCATTGTCTGCTGGCGCTGTACACTTTTTCTAAGTGTTGCAATATCTCATGAAGGAAATACTGGACAATCAAATTAATGACTTTCCAGGCTTCAGGATGCCTTTCTACACTATATAAAGGTGGAAATTTACATTGGAAACGTTTGGTTTAGCTGTTATAAAAGTTTGGTTTTTTAGTGCTGTAAATGCATTTTCAGCTCGCGCTGTACACATTTGCTATGAGAGGCATTATCTCATAAGGGAAATATTGGACAATCAAATTAATGACTGCCCAGGCTTCAGGATGTCTTTTTACACTATATAAAGGTGAAAATTTACATTGGAAACGTTTAGTTTAGCTGTTATAAAAGTTTGTTTTTTTAGTGCTGTAAATGCATTTTCAGCTCGCGCTGTACACATTTGCTATGTGAGGCATTATCTCATAAGGGAAATACTGGACAATCAAATTAATGACTTCCCAGGCTTCAGGATGCCTTTTTACACTATATAAATGTGGAAATTTACATTGGAAACGTTTGGTTTAGCTGGAAATGAAGTTTTGTTTTTTTAGTGCTGCAAATTCATTGTCTGCTGGCGCTGGACACTTTTTCTAAGTGTTGCAATATCTCATGAAGGAAATACTGGACAATCAAATTCATGACTTTCCAGGCTTCAGGATGCCTTTCTACACTATATAAAGGTGGAAATTTACATTGGACACGTTTGGTTTAGCTGTTATAAAAGTTTGGTTTTTTAGTGCTGTAAATGCTATGTGAGGCATTATCTCATAAGGGAAATATTGGACAATCAAATTAATGACTGCCCAGGCTTCAGGATGTCTTTTTTACACTATATAAAGGTGGAAATTTACATTGGAAACGTTTAGTTTAGCTGTTATAAAAGTTAGTTTTTTTAGTGCTGTAAATGCATTTTCAGCTCGCGCTGTACACATTTGCTATGTGAGGCATTATCTCATAAGGGAAATACTGGACAATCAAATTAATGACTTCCCAGGCTTCAGGATGCCTTTTTACACTATATAAATGTGGAAATTTACATTGGAAACGTTTGGTTTAGCTGTTAATGAAGTTTCGTTTTTTTAGTGCTGCAAATTCATTGTCTGCTGGCGCTGTACACTTTTTCCAAGTGTTGCAATATCTCATGAAGGAAATACTGGACAATCAAATTAATGACTTCCCAGGCTTCAGGATGCCTTTTTACACTATATAAATGTGGAAATTTACATTGGAAACGTTTGGTTTAGCTGTTAATGAAGTTTCGTTTTTTTAGTGCTGCAAATTCATTGTCTGCTGGCGCTGTACACTTTTTCTAAGTGTTGCAATATCTCATGAAGGAAATACTGGACAATCAAATTAATGACTTTCCAGGCTTCAGGATGCCTTTTTACACTATATAAAGGTGGAAATTTACATTGGAAACGTTTGGTTTAGCTGTTATAAACGTTTGGTTTTTTAGTGCTGTAAATGCATTTTCAGCTCGCGCTGTACACATTTGCTATGTGAGGCATTATCCCATAAGGGAAATACTGGACAATCAAATTAATGACTTACCAGGCTTCAGGAGACCTTTTTACACTATATAGAGGTGGAAATTTACATTGGAAACGTTTAGTTTAGCTGTTATAAAAGTTTGTTTTTTTAGTGCTGTAAATGCATTTTCAGCTCGCGCTGTACACATTTGCTATGTGAGGCATTATCTCATAAGGGAAATAATGGACAATCAAATTAATGACTTCCCAGGCTTCAGGATGCCTTTTTACACTATATAAATGTGGAAATTTACATTGGAAACGTTTGGTTTAGCTGTTAATGAAGTTTCGTTTTTTTAGTGCTGCAAATTCATTGTCTGCTGCGCTGTACACTTTTTCTAAGTGTTGCATTTTCTCATGAAGGAAATACTGGACAATCAAATTAATGACTTTCCAGGCTTCAGGATGCCTTTTTACACTATATAAAGGTGGAAATTTACATTGTAAACGTTTGGTTTAGCTGTTATAAAAGTTTGGTTTTTTAGTGCTGTAAATGCATTTTCAGCTCGCGCTGTACACATTTGCTATGTGAGACATTATCTCATAATGGAAATGCTGGACAATCAAATTAATGACTTCCCAGGCTTCAGGAGACCTTTTTACACTATATAATTGTGGAAATTTACATTGGAAACGTTTGGTTTAGCTGTTATAAAAGTTTGGTTTTTTAGTGCTGTAAATGCATTTTCAGCTCGCGCTGTACACATTTGCTATGAGAGGCATTATCTCATAAGGAAAATATTGGACAATCAAATTAATGACTGCCCAGGCTTCAGGATATCTTTTTACACTATTTAAAGGTGGAAATTTACATTGGAAACGTTTGGTTTAGCTGTTAATGAAGTTTCGTTTTTTTAGTGCTGCAAATTCATTGTCTGCTGGCGCTGTACACTTTTTCTAAGTGTTGCAAAATTCTCATGAAGGAAATACTGGACAATCAAATTAATGACTTTCCAGGCTTCAGGATGCCTTTCTACACTATATAAAGGTGGAAATTTACATTGGAAACGTTTTGTTTAGCTGTTATAAAAGTTTGGTTTTTTTAGTGCTGAAAATGCATTTTCAGCTCGCACTGTACACATTTGCTATGTGAGGCATTATCTCATAAGGGAAATACTGGACAATCAAATTAATGACTGCCCAGGCTTCAGGATGTCTTTTTACACTATATAAAGGTGGAAATTTACATTGGAAACTTTTAGTTTAGCTGTTATAAAAGTTTGTTTTTTTAGTGCTGTAAATGCATTTTCAGCTCGCGCTGTACACATTTGCTATGAGAGGCATTATCTCATAAGGGAAATATTGGACAATCAAATTAATGACTGCCCAGGCTTCAGGATGTCTTTTTACACTATATAAAGGTGAAAATTTACATTGGAAACGTTTAGTTTAGCTGTTATAAAAGTTTGTTTTTTTAGTGCTGTAAATGCATTTTCAGCTCGCGCTGTACACATTTGCTATGTGAGGCATTATCTCATAAGGGAAATACTGGACAATCAAATTAATGACTTCCCAGGCTTCAGGATGCCTTTTTACACTATATAAATGTGGAAATTTACATTGGAAACGTTTGGTTTAGCTGTAAATGAAGTTTCGTTTTTTTAGTGCTGCAAATTCATTGTCTGCTGGCGCTGTACACTTTTTCTAAGTGTTGCAATATCTCATGTAGGAAATACTGGACAATCAAATTAATGACTTTCCAGGCTTCAGGATGCCTTTCTACACTATATAAAGGTGGAAATTTACATTGGAAACGTTTGGTTTAGCTGTTATAAAAGTTTGTTTTTTTAGTGCTGTGAATGCATTTTCAGCTCGCACTGTACACATTTGCTATGAGAGGCATTATCTCATAAGGGAAATATTGGACAATCAAATTAATGACTGCCCAGGCTTCAGGATGTCTTTTTACACTATATAAAGGTGAAAATTTACATTGGAAACGTTTAGTTTAGCTGTTATAAAAGTTTGTTTTTTTAGTGCTGTAAATGCATTTTCAGCTCGCGCTGTACACATTTGCTATGTGAGGCATTATCTCATAAGGGAAATACTGGACAATCAAATTAATGACTTCCCAGGCTTCAGGATGCCTTTTTACACTATATAAAGGTGGAAATTTACATTGGAAACGTTTGGTTTAGCTGTTATAAAAGTTTGGTTTTTTAGTGCTGTAAATGCATTTTCAGCTCGCGCTGTACACATTTGCTATGTGAGGCATTATCTCAAAAGGGAAATACTGGACAATCAAATTAATGACTTCCCAGGCTTCAGGATGCCTTTTTACACTATATAAAGTTGGAAATTTACATTGGAAACGTTTGGTTTAGCTGTTATAAAAGTTTGGTTTTTTAGTGCTGTAAATGCATTTTCAGCTCGCGCTGTACACATTTGCTATGGTGAGGCATTATCTCATAAGGGAAATACTGGACAATCAAATTAATGACTTCCCAGGCTTCAGGATGTCTTTTTACACTATATAAAGGTGGAAATTTACATTGGAAACGTTTGGTTTAGCTGTTATAAAAGTTTGTTTTTTTTGTGCTGTAAATGCATTTTCAGCTCACGCTGTACACATTTGCTATGAGAGGCATTATCTCATAAGGGAAATATTGGACAATCAAATTAATGACTGCCCAGGCTTCAGGATGCCTTTCTACACTATATAAAGGTGGAAATTTACATTGGAAACGTTTGGTTTAGCTGTTAATGAAGTTTCGTTTTTTTAGTGCTGCAAATTCATTGTCTGCTGGCGCTGTACACTTTTTCTAAGTGTTGCAATATCTCATGAAGGAAATACTGGACAATCAAATTAATGACTTTCCAGGCTTCAGGATGCCTTTCTACACTATATAAAGGTGGAAATTTACATTGGAAACGTTTGGTTTAGCTGTTATAAAAGTTTGGTTTTTTAGTGCTGTAAATGCATTTTCAGCTCGCGCTGTACACATTTGCTATGAGAGGCATTATCTCATAAGGGAAATATTGGACAATCAAATTAATGACTGCCCAGGCTTCAGGATGTCTTTTTACACTATATAAAGGTGAAAATTTACATTGGAAACGTTTAGTTTAGCTGTTATAAAAGTTTGTTTTTTTAGTGCTGTAAATGCATTTTCAGCTCGCGCTGTACACATTTGCTATGTGAGGCATTATCTCATAAGGGAAATACTGGACAATCAAATTAATGACTTCCCAGGCTTCAGGATGCCTTTTTACACTATATAAATGTGGAAATTTACATTGGAAACGTTTGGTTTAGCTGGAAATGAAGTTTTGTTTTTTTAGTGCTGCAAATTCATTGTCTGCTGGCGCTGGACACTTTTTCTAAGTGTTGCAATATCTCATGAAGGAAATACTGGACAATCAAATTCATGACTTTCCAGGCTTCAGGATGCCTTTCTACACTATATAAAGGTGGAAATTTACATTGGACACGTTTGGTTTAGCTGTTATAAAAGTTTGGTTTTTTAGTGCTGTAAATGCTATGTGAGGCATTATCTCATAAGGGAAATATTGGACAATCAAATTAATGACTGCCCAGGCTTCAGGATGTCTTTTTTACACTATATAAAGGTGGAAATTTACATTGGAAACGTTTAGTTTAGCTGTTATAAAAGTTAGTTTTTTTAGTGCTGTAAATGCATTTTCAGCTCGCGCTGTACACATTTGCTATGTGAGGCATTATCTCATAAGGGAAATACTGGACAATCAAATTAATGACTTCCCAGGCTTCAGGATGCCTTTTTACACTATATAAATGTGGAAATTTACATTGGAAACGTTTGGTTTAGCTGTTAATGAAGTTTCGTTTTTTTAGTGCTGCAAATTCATTGTCTGCTGGCGCTGTACACTTTTTCTAAGTGTTGCAATATCTCATGAAGGAAATACTGGACAATCAAATTAATGACTTCCCAGGCTTCAGGATGCCTTTTTACACTATATAAATGTGGAAATTTACATTGGAAACGTTTGGTTTAGCTGTTAATGAAGTTTCGTTTTTTTAGTGCTGCAAATTCATTGTCTGCTGGCGCTGTACACTTTTTCTAAGTGTTGCAATATCTCGTGAAGGAAATACTGGACAATCAAATTAATGACTTTCCAGGCTTCAGGATGCCTTTTTACACTATATAAAGGTGGAAATTTACATTGGAAACGTTTGGTTTAGCTGTTATAAACGTTTGGTTTTTTAGTGCTGTAAATGCATTTTCAGCTCGCGCTGTACACATTTGCTATGTGAGGCATTATCCCATAAGGGAAATACTGGACAATCAAATTAATGACTTACCAGGCTTCAGGAGACCTTTTTACACTATATAGAGGTGGAAATTTACATTGGAAACGTTTAGTTTAGCTGTTATAAAAGTTTGTTTTTTTAGTGCTGTAAATGCATTTTCAGCTCGCGCTGTACACATTTGCTATGTGAGGCATTATCTCATAAGGGAAATAATGGACAATCAAATTAATGACTTCCCAGGCTTCAGGATGCCTTTTTACACTATATAAATGTGGAAATTTACATTGGAAACGTTTGGTTTAGCTGTTAATGAAGTTTCGTTTTTTTAATGCTGCAAATTCATTGTCTGCTGGCGCTGTACACTTTTTCTAAGTGTTGCATTTTCTCATGAAGGAAATACTGGACAATCAAATTAATGACTTTCCAGGCTTCAGGATGCCTTTTTACACTATATAAAGGTGGAAATTTACATTGTAAACGTTTGGTTTAGCTGTTATAAAAGTTTGGTTTTTTAGTGCTGTAAATGCATTTTCAGCTCGCGCTGTACACATTTGCTATGTGAGACATTATCTCATAATGGAAATGCTGGACAATCAAATTAATGACTTCCCAGGCTTCAGGAGACCTTTTTACACTATATAATTGTGGAAATTTACATTGGAAACGTTTGGTTTAGCTGTTATAAAAGTTTGGTTTTTTAGTGCTGTAAATGCATTTTCAGCTCGCGCTGTACACATTTGCTATGAGAGGCATTATCTCATAAGGAAAATATTGGACAATCAAATTAATGACTGCCCAGGCTTCAGGATATCTTTTTACACTATATAAAGGTGGAAATTTACATTGGAAACGTTTGGTTTAGCTGTTAATGAAGTTTCGTTTTTTTAGTGCTGCAAATTCATTGTCTGCTGGCGCTGTACACTTTTTCTAAGTGTTGCAATATCTCATGAAGGAAATACTGGACAATCAAATTAATGACTTTCCAGGCTTCAGGATGCCTTTCTACACTATATAAAGGTGGAAATTTACATTGGAAACGTTTGGTTTAGCTGTTATAAAAGTTTGGTTTTTTAGTGCTGTAAATGCATTTTCAGCTCGCGCTGTACACATTTGCTATGAGAGGCATTATCTCATAAGGGAAATATTGGACAATCAAATTAATGACTGCCCAGGCTTCAGGATGTCTTTTTACACTATATAAAGATGAAAATTTACATTGGAAACGTTTAGTTTAGCTGTTATAAAAGTTTGTTTTTTTAGTGCTGTAAATGCATTTTCAGCTCGCGCTGTACACATTTGCTATGTGAGGCATTATCTCATAAGGGAAATACTGGACAATCAAATTAATGACTTCCCAGGCTTCAGGATGCCTTTTTACACTATATAAATGTGGAAATTTACATTGGAAACGTTTGGTTTAGCTGTAAATGAAGTTTCGTTTTTTTAGTGCTGCAAATTCATTGTCTGCTGGCGCTGTACACTTTTTCTAAGTGTTGCAATATCTCATGTAGGAAATACTGGACAATCAAATTAATGACTTTCCAGGCTTCAGGATGCCTTTCTACACTATATAAAGGTGGAAATTTACATTGGAAACGTTTGGTTTAGCTGTTATAAAAGTTTGGTTTTTTAGTGCTGTGAATGCATTTTCAGCTCGCGCTGTACACATTTGCTATGAGAGGCATTATCTCATAAGGGAAATATTGGACAATCAAATTAATGACTGCCCAGGCTTCAGGATGTTTTTTTACACTATATAAAGGTGGAAATTTACATTGGAAACGTTTGGTTTAGCTGTTATAAAAGTTTGGTTTTTTAGTGCTGTAAATGCATTTTCAGCTCGCGCTGTACACATTTTCTATGAGAGGCATTATCTCATAAGGGAAATATTGGACAATCAAATTAATGACTGCCCAGGCTTCAGGATGTCTTTTTACACTATATAAAGGTGGAAATTTACATTGGAAACGTTTGGTTTAGCTGTTATAAAAGTATGGTTTTTTAGTGCTGAAAATGCATTTACAGCACTAAAAAAACAAACTTTTATAACAGCTAAACTAAACGTTTCCAATGTAAATTTCCACCTTTATATAGTGTAAAAAGACATCCTGAAGCCTGGGCAGTCATTAATTTGATTGTCCAATATTTCCCTTATGAGATAATGCCTCTCATAGCAAATGTGTACAGCGCGAGCTGAAAATGCATTTACAGCACTAAAAAACCAAACTTTTATAACAGCTAAACCAAACGTTTCCAATGTAAATTTCCACCTTTATATAGTGTAAAAAGGCATCCTGAAGCCTGGAAAGTCATTAATTTGATTGTCCAGTATTTCCTTCATGAGATATTGCAACACTTAGAAAAAGTGTACAGCGCCAGCAGACAATGAATTTTCAGCACTAAAAAACGAAACTTCATTAACAGCTAAACCAAACGTTTCCAATGTAAATTTCCACATTTATAGAGTGTAAAAAGGCATCCTGAAGCCTGGGAAGTCATTAATTTGATTGTCCAGTATTTCCCTTATGAGATAATGCCTCACATAGCAAATGTGTACAGTGCGAGCTGAAAATGCATTTTCAGCACTAAAAAACCAAACTTTTATAACAGCTAAACCAAACGTTTCCAATGTAAATTTCCACCTTTATATAGTGTAAAAAGACATCCTGAAGCCTGGGCAGTCATTCATTTGATTGTCCAATATTTCCCTTATGAGATAATGCCTCTCATAGCAAATGTGTACAGCGCGAGCTGAAAATGCATTTACAGCACTAAAAAACCAAACTTTTATAACAGCTAAACCAAACGTTTCCAATGTAAATTTCCACCTTTATATAGTGTAAAAAGACATCCTGAAGCCTGGGCAGTCATTAATTTGATTGTCCAGTATTTCCCTTATGAGATAATGCCTCACATAGCAAATGTGTACAGCGCGAGCTGAAAATGCATTTACAGCACTAAAAAACCAAACTTTTATAACAGCTAAACCAAACGTTTCCAATGTAAATTTCCACCTTTATATAGTGTAAAAAGACATCCTGAAGCCTGGGCAGTCATTAATTTGATTGTCCAATATTTCCCTTATGAGATAATGCCTCTCATAGCAAATGTGTACAGCGCGAGCTGAAAATGCATTTACAGCACTAAAAAACCAAACTTTTATAACAGCTAAACCAAACGTTTCCAATTTAAATTTCCACCTTTATATAGTGTAGAAAGGCATCCTGAAGCCTGGAAAGTCATTAATTTGATTGTCCAGTATTTCCTTCATGAGATATTGCAACACTTAGAAAAAGTGTACAGCGCCAGCAGACAATGAATTTTCAGCACTAAAAAAACGAAACTTCATTAACAGCTAAACTAAACGTTTCCAATGTATATTTCCACCTTTATATAGTGTAAAAAGACATCCTGAAGCCTGGGCAGTCATTAATTTGATTGTCCAATATTTCCCTTATGAGATAATGCCTCTCATAGCAAATGTGTACAGCGCGAGCTGAAAATGCATTTACAGCACTAAAAAACCAAACTTTTATAACAGCTAAACCAAACGTTTCAAATGTAAATTTCCACCTTTATAAAGTGTAGAAAGGCATCCTGAAGCCTGGAAAGTCATTAATTTGATTGTCCAGTATTTCCTTCATGAGATATTGCAACACTTAGAAAAAGTGTACAGCGCCAGCAGACAATGAATTTTCAGCACTTAAAAAACGAAACTTCATTAACAGCTAAACCAAACGTTTCCAATGTAAATTTCCACATTTATAGAGTGTAAAAAGGCATCCTGAAGCCTGGGAAGTCATTAATTTGATTGTCCAGTATTTCCCTTATGAGATAATGCCTCACATAGCAAATGTGTACAGTGCGAGCTGAAAATGCATTTTCAGCACTAAAAAACCAAACTTTTATAACAGCTAAACCAAACGTTTCCAATGTAAATTTCCACCTTTAGATAGTGTAAAAAGACATCCTGAAGCCTGGGCAGTCATTAATTTGATTGTCCAGTATTTCCCTTATGAGATAATGCCTCACATAGCAAATGTGTACAGTGCGAGCTGAAAATGCATTTTCAGCACTAAAAAAACCAACCTTTTATAACAGCTAAACCAAACGTTTCCAATGTAAATTTCCACCTTTATATAGTGTAAAAAGACATCCTGAAGCCTGGGCAGTCATTAATTTGATTGTCCAATATTTCCCTTATGAGATAATGCCTCTCATAGCAAATGTGTACAGCGCGAGCTGAAAATGCATTTACAGCACTAAAAAACCAAACTTTTATAACAGCTAAACCAAACGTTTCCAATGTAAATTTCCACCTTTATATAGTGTAGAAAGGCATCCTGAAGCCTGGAAAGTCATTAATTTGATTGTCCAGTATTTCCTTCATGAGATATTGCAACACTTAGAAAAAGTGTACAGCGCCAGCAGACAATGAATTTTCAGCACTAAAAAAACGAAACTTCATTAACAGCTAAACCAAACGTTTCCAATGTAAATTTCCACATTTATAGAGTGTAAAAAGGCATCCTGAAGCCTGGGAAGTCATTAATTTGATTGTCCAGTATTTCCCTTATGAGATAATGCCTCACATAGCAAATGTGTACAGTGCGAGCTGAAAATGCATTTTCAGCACTAAAAAAACCCAAACTTTTATAACAGCTAAACCAAACGTTTCCAATGTAAATTTCCACCTTTATATAGTGTAAAAAGACATCCTGAAGCCTGGGCAGTCATTAATTTGATTGTCCAATATTTCCCTTATGAGACAATGCCTCTCATAGCAAATGTGTACAGCGCGAGCTGAAAATGCATTTACAGCACTAAAAAAACAAACTTTTATAACAGCTAAACCAAACGTTTCCAATGTACATTTCCACCTTTATATAGTGTAGAAAGGCATCCTGAAGCCTGGAAAGTCATTGATTTGATTGTCCAGTATTTCCTTCATGAGATATTGCAACACTTAGAAAAAGTGTACAGCGCCAGCAGACAATGAATTTTCAGCACTAAAAAAACGAAACTTCATTAACAGCTAAACTAAACGTTTCCAATGTAAATTTCCAACTTTATATAGAGTAAAAAGACATCCTGAAGCCTGGGCAGCCATTAATTTGATTGTCCAATATTTCCCTTATGAGATAATGCCTCTCATAGCAAATGTGTACAGCGCGAGCTGAAAATGCATTTACAGCACTAAAAAACCAAACTTTTATAACAGCTAAACCAAACGTTTCCAATGTAAATTTCCACCTTTATATAGTGTAAAAAGACATCCTGAAGCCTGGGCAGTCATTAATTTGATTGTCCAATATTTCCCTTATGAGATAATGCCTCTCATAGCAAATGTGTACAGCGCGAGCTGAAAATGCATTTACAGCACTAAAAAACCAAACTTTTATAACAGCTAAACCAAACGTTTCCAATGTAAATTTCCACCTTTATATAGTGTAGAAAGGCATCCTGAAGCCTGGAAAGTCATTAATTTGATTGTCCAGTATTTCCTTCATGAGATATTGCAACACTTAGAAAAAGTGTACAGCGCCAGCAGACAATGAATTTTCAGCACTAAAAAAACGAAACTTCATTAACAGCTAAACCAAACGTTTCCAATGTAAATTTCCACATTTATAGAGTGTAAAAAGGCATCCTGAAGCCTGGGAAGTCATTAATTTGATTGTCCAGTATTTCCCTTATGAGATAATGCCTCACATAGCAAATGTGTACAGTGCGAGCTGAAAATGCATTTTCAGCACTAAAAAACCAAACTTTTATAACAGCTAAACTAAACGTTTCCAATGTAAATTTCCACCCTTATATAGTGTAAAAAGACATCCTGAAGCCTGGGCAGTCATTAATTTGATTGTCTAATATTTCCCTTATGAGATAATGCCTCTCATAGCAAATGTGTACAGCGCGAGCTGAAAATGCATTTACAGCACTAAAAAACCAAACTTTTATAACAGCTAAACCAAACGTTTCCAATGTACATTTCCACCTTTATATAGTGTAGAAAGGCATCCTGAAGCCTGGAAAGTCATTAATTTGAGTGTCCAGTATTTCCTTCATGAGATATTGCAACACTTAGAAAAAGTGTACAGCGCCAGCAGACAATGAATTTTCAGCACTAAAAAAACGAAACTTCATTAACAGCTAAACTAAACGTTTCCAATGTATATTTCCACCTTTATATAGTGTAAAAAGACATCCTGAAGCCTGGGCAGTCATTAATTTGATTGTCCAATATTTCCCTTATGAGATAATGCCTCTCATAGCAAATGTGTACAGCGCGAGCTGAAAATGCATTTACAGCACTAAAAAACCAAACTTTTATAACAGCTAAACCAAACGTTTCAAATGTAAATTTCCACCTTTATAAAGTGTAGAAAGGCATCCTGAAGCCTGGAAAGTCATTAATTTGATTGTCCAGTATTTCCTTCATGAGATATTGCAACACTTAGAAAAAGTGTACAGCGCCAGCAGACAATGAATTTTCAGCACTTAAAAAACGAAACTTCATTAACAGCTAAACCAAACGTTTCCAATGTAAATTTCCACATTTATAGAGTGTAAAAAGGCATCCTGAAGCCTGGGAAGTCATTAATTTGATTGTCCAGTATTTCCCTTATGAGATAATGCCTCACATAGCAAATGTGTACAGTGCGAGCTGAAAATGCATTTTCAGCACTAAAAAACCAAACTTTTATAACAGCTAAACCAAACGTTTCCAATGTAAATTTCCACCTTTAGATAGTGTAAAAAGACATCCTGAAGCCTGGGCAGTCATTAATTTGATTGTCCAGTATTTCCCTTATGAGATAATGCCTCACATAGCAAATGTGTACAGTGCGAGCTGAAAATGCATTTTCAGCACTAAAAAAACCAAACTTTTATAACAGCTAAACCAAACGTTTCCAATGTAAATTTCCACCTTTATATAGTGTAAAAAGACATCCTGAAGCCTGGGCAGTCATTAATTTGATTGTCCAATATTTCCCTTATGAGATAATGCCTCTCATAGCAAATGTGTACAGCGCGAGCTGAAAATGCATTTACAGCACTAAAAAACCAAACTTTTATAACAGCTAAACCAAACGTTTCCAATGTAAATTTCCACCTTTATATAGTGTAGAAAGGCATCCTGAAGCCTGGAAAGTCATTAATTTGATTGTCCAGTATTTCCTTCATGAGATATTGCAACACTTAGAAAAAGTGTACAGCGCCAGCAGACAATGAATTTTCAGCACTAAAAAAACGAAACTTCATTAACAGCTAAACCAAACGTTTCCAATGTAAATTTCCACATTTATAGAGTGTAAAAAGGCATCCTGAAGCCTGGGAAGTCATTAATTTGATTGTCCAGTATTTCCCTTATGAGATAATGCCTCACATAGCAAATGTGTACAGTGCGAGCTGAAAATGCATTTTCAGCACTAAAAAACCAAACTTTTATAACAGCTAAACCAAACGTTTCCAATGTAAATTTCCACCTTTATATAGTGTAAAAAGACATCCTGAAGCCTGGGCAGTCATTAATTTGATTGTCCAGTATTTCCCTTATGAGATAATGCCTCACATAGCAAATGTGTACAGTGCGAGCTGAAAATGCATTTTCAGCACTAAAAAAACCCAAACTTTTATAACAGCTAAACCAAACGTTTCCAATGTAAATTTCCACCTTTATATAGTGTAAAAAGACATCCTGAAGCCTGGGCAGTCATTAATTTGATTGTCCAATATTTCCCTTATGAGACAATGCCTCTCATAGCAAATGTGTACAGCGCGAGCTGAAAATGCATTTACAGCACTAAAAAAACAAACTTTTATAACAGCTAAACCAAACGTTTCCAATGTACATTTCCACCTTTATATAGTGTAGAAAGGCATCCTGAAGCCTGGAAAGTCATTGATTTGATTGTCCAGTATTTCCTTCATGAGATATTGCAACACTTAGAAAAAGTGTACAGCGCCAGCAGACAATGAATTTTCAGCACTAAAAAAACGAAACTTCATTAACAGCTAAACTAAACGTTTCCAATGTAAATTTCCAACTTTATATAGAGTAAAAAGACATCCTGAAGCCTGGGCAGCCATTAATTTGATTGTCCAATATTTCCCTTATGAGATAATGCCTCTCATAGCAAATGTGTACAGCGCGAGCTGAAAATGCATTTACAGCACTAAAAAACCAAACTTTTATAACAGCTAAACCAAACGTTTCCAATGTAAATTTCCACCTTTATATAGTGTAAAAAGACATCCTGAAGCCTGGGCAGTCATTAATTTGATTGTCCAATATTTCCCTTATGAGATAATGCCTCTCATAGCAAATGTGTACAGCGCGAGCTGAAAATGCATTTACAGCACTAAAAAACCAAACTTTTATAACAGCTAAACCAAACGTTTCCAATGTAAATTTCCACCTTTATATAGTGTAGAAAGGCATCCTGAAGCCTGGAAAGTCATTAATTTGATTGTCCAGTATTTCCTTCATGAGATATTGCAACACTTAGAAAAAGTGTACAGCGCCAGCAGACAATGAATTTTCAGCACTAAAAAAAACGAAACTTCATTAACAGCTAAACTAAACGTTTCCAATGTAAATTTCCACCTTTATATAGTGTAAAAAGACATCCTGAAGCCTGGGCAGTCATTAATTTGATTGTCCAATATTTCCCTTATGAGATAATGCCTCTCATAGCAAATGTGTACAGCGCGAGCTGAAAATGCATTTACAGCACTAAAAAACCAAACTTTTATAACAGCTAAACCAAACGTTTCCAATGTAAATTTCCACCTTTATATAGTGTAGAAAGGCATCCTGAAGCCTGGAAAGTCATTAATTTGATTGTCCAGTATTTCCTTCATGAGATATTGCAACACTTAGAAAAAGTGTACAGCGCCAGCAGACAATGAATTTTCAGCACTAAAAAAACGAAACTTCATTAACAGCTAAACCAAACGTTTCCAATGTAAATTTCCACATTTATAGAGTGTAAAAAGGCATCCTGAAGCCTGGGAAGTCATTAATTTGATTGTCCAGTATTTCCCTTATGAGATAATGCCTCACATAGCAAATGTGTACAGTGCGAGCTGAAAATGCATTTTCAGCACTAAAAAACCAAACTTTTATAACAGCTAAACTAAACGTTTCCAATGTAAATTTCCACCCTTATATAGTGTAAAAAGACATCCTGAAGCCTGGGCAGTCATTAATTTGATTGTCTAATATTTCCCTTATGAGATAATGCCTCTCATAGCAAATGTGTACAGCGCGAGCTGAAAATGCATTTACAGCACTAAAAAACCAAACTTTTATAACAGCTAAACCAAACGTTTCCAATGTACATTTCCACCTTTATATAGTGTAGAAAGGCATCCTGAAGCCTGGAAAGTCATTAATTTGATTGTCCAGTATTTCCTTCAAGAGATATTGCAACACTTAGAAAAAGTGTACAGCGCCAGCAGACAATGAATTTTCAGCACTAAAAAAACGAAACTCCATTAACAGCTAAACCAAACGTTTCCAATGTAAATTTCCACCTTTATATAGTGTAAAAAGACATCCTGAAGCCTGGGCAGTCATTAATTTGATTGTCCAATATTTCCCTTATGAGATAATGCCTCTCATAGCAAATGTGTACAGCGCGAGCTGAAAATGCATTTACAGCACTAAAAAACCAAACTTTTATAACAGCTAAACCAAACGTTTCCAATGTAAATTTCCACCTTTATATAGTGTAGAAAGGCATCCTGAAGCCTGGAAAGTCATTAATTTGATTGTCCAGTATTTCCTTCATGAGATATTGCAACACTTAGAAAAAGTGTACAGCGCCAGCAGACAATGAATTTTCAGCACTAAAAAAACGAAACTCCATTAACAGCTAAACCAAACGTTTCCAATGTAAATTTCCACATTTATAGAGTGTAAAAAGGCATCCTGAAGCCTGGGAAGTCATTAATTTGATTGTCCAGTATTTCCCTTATGAGATAATGCCTCACATAGCAAATGTGTACAGTGCGAGCTGAAAATGCATTTTCAGCACTAAAAAACCAAACTTTTAAAAACAGCTAAACCAAACGTTTCCAATGTAAATTTCCACCTTTATATAGTGTAAAAAGACATCCTGAAGCCTGGGCAGTCATTAATTTGATTGTCCAATATTTCCCTTTTGAGATAATGCCTCTCATAGCAAATGTGTACAGCGCGAAGCTGAAAATGCATTTACAGCACTAAAAAAACAAACTTTTATAACAGCTAAACCAAACGTTTCCAATGTACATTTCCACCTTTATATAGTGTAGAAAAGCATCCTGAAGCCTGGAAAGTCATTAATTTGATTGTCCAGTATTTCCTTCATGAGATATTGCAACACTTAGAAAAAGTGTACAGCGCCAGCAGACAATGAATTTTCAGCACTAAAAAAACGAAACTTCATTAACAGCTAAACTAAACGTTTCCGATGTAAATTTCCACCCTTATATAGTGTAAAAAGACATCCTGAAGCCTGGGCAGTCATTAATTTGATTGTCCAATATTTCCCTTATGAGATAATGCCTCTCATAGCAAATGTGTACAGCGCGAGCTGAAAATGCATTTACAGCACTAAAAAACCAAACTTTTATAACAGCTAAACCAAACGTTTCCAATGTACATTTCCACCTTTATATAGTGTAGAAAGGCATCCTGAAGCCTGGAAAGTCATTAATTTGATTGTCCAGTATTTCCTTCATGAGATATTGCAACACTTAGAAAAAGTGTACAGCGCCAGCAGACAATGAATTTTCAGCACTAAAAAAACGAAACTTCATTAACAGCTAAACCAAACGTTTCCAATGTAAATTTCCACATTTATAGAGTGTAAAAAGGCATCCTGAAGCCTGGGAAGTCATTAATTTGATTGTCCAGTATTTCCCTTATGAGATAATGCCTCACATAGCAAATGTGTACAGTGCGAGCTGAAAATGCATTTTCAGCACTAAAAAACCCAACTTTTATAACAGCTAAACTAAACGTTTCTAATGTAAATTTCCACCCTTATATAGTGTAAAAAGACATCCTGAAGCCTGGGCAGTCATTAATTTGATTGTCTAATATTTCCCTTATGAGATAATGCCTCTCATAGCAAATGTGTACAGCGCGAGCTGAAAATGCATTTACAGCACTAAAAAACCAAACTTTTATAACAGCTAAACCAAACGTTTCCAATGTACATTTCCACCTTTATATAGTGTAGAAAGGCATCCTGAAGCCAGGAAAGTCAATAATTTGATTGTCCAGTATTTCCTTCATGAGATATTGCAACACTTAGAAAAAGTGTACAGCGCCAGCAGACAATGAATTTTCAGCACTAAAAAAACGAAACTTCATTAACAGCTAAACCAAACGTTTCCAATGTAAATTTCCACATTTATAGAGTGTAAAAAGGCATCCTGAAGCCTGGGAAGTCATTCATTTGATTGTCCAGTATTTCCCTTATGAGATAATGCCTCACATAGCAAATGTGTACAGTGCGAGCTGAAAATGCATTTTCAGCACTAAAAAACCAAACTTTTATAACAGCTAAACCAAACGTTTCCAATGTAAATTTCCACCTTTATATAGTGTAAAAAGACATCCTGAAGCCCGGGCAGTCATTAATTTGATTGTCCAGTATTTCCCTTATGAGATAATGCCTCACACAGCAAATGTGTACAGTGCGAGCTGAAAATGCATTTTCAGCACTAAAAAAACCAAACTTTTATAACAGCTAAACCAAACGTTTCCAATGTAAATTTCCACCTTTATATAGTGTAAAAAGACATCCTGAAGCCTGGGCAGTCATTAATTTGATTGTCCAATATTTCCCTTCTGAGATAATGCCTCTCATAGCAAATGTGTACAGCGCGAGCTGAAAATGCATTTACAGCACTAAAAAACCAAATTTTTATAACAGCTAAACCAAACGTTTCCAATGTACATTTCCACCTTTATATAGTGTAGAAAGGCATCCTGAAGCCTGGAAAGTCATTAATTTGATTGTCCAGTATTTCCTTCATGAGATATTGCAACACTTAGAAAAAGTGTACAGCGCCAGCAGACAATGAATTTTCAGCACTAAAAAAACGAAACTTCATTAACAGCTAAACTAAACGTTTCCAATGTAAATTTCCACCCTTATATAGTGTAAAAAGACATCCTGAAGCCTGGGCAGTCATTAATTTGATTGTCCAATATTTCCCTTATGAGATAATGCCTCTCATAGCAAATGTGTACAGCGCGAGCTGAAAATGCATTTACAGCACTAAAAAACCAAACTTTTATAACAGCTAAACCAAACGTTTCCAATGTAAATTTCCACCTTTATATAGTGTAGAAAGGCATCCTGAAGCCTGGAAAGTCATTAATTTGATTGTCCAGTATTTCCTTCATGAGATATTGCAACACTTAGAAAAAGTGTACAGCGCCAGCAGACAATGAATTTTCAGCACTAAAAAAACGAAACTTCATTAACAGCTAAACCAAACGTTTCCAATGTAAATTTCCACATTTATAGAGTGTAAAAAGGCATCCTGAAGCCTGGGAAGTCATTAATTTGATTGTCCAGTATTTCCCTTATGAGATAATGCCTCACATAGCAAATGTGTACAGTGCGAGCTGAAAATGCATTTACAGTTCTAAAAAACCAAACTTTTATAACAGCTAAACCAAACGTTTCGAATGTAAATTTCCACCTTTATATAGTGTAGAAAGGCATCCTGAAGCCTGGAAAGTCATTAATTTGATTGTCCAGTATTTCCTTCATGAGATATTGCAACACTTAGAAAAAGTGTACAGCGCCAGCAGACAATGAATTTTCAGCACTAAAAAAACGAAACTTCATTAACAGCTAAACTAAACGTTTCCAATGTAAATTTCCACCTTTATATAGTGTAAAAATGAAGCCTGGGCAGCCATTAATTTGATTGTCCAATATTTCCCTTATGAGATAATGCCTCTCATAGCAAATGTGTACAGCGCGAGCTGAAAATGCATTTACAGCACTAAAAAACCAAACTTTTATAACAGCTAAACCAAACGTTTCCAATGTAAATTTCCACCTTTATATAGTGTAAAAAGACATCCTGAAGCCTGGGCAGTCATTAATTTGATTGTCCAATATTTCCCTTATGAGATAATGCCTATCATAGCAAATGTGTACAGCGCGAGCTGAAAATGCATTTACAGCACTAAAAAACCAAACTTTTATAACAGCTAAACCAAACGTTTCCAATGTAAATTTCCACCTTTATATAGTGTAGAAAGGCATCCTGAAGCCAGGAAAGTCATTAATTTGATTGTCCAGTATTTCCTTCATGAGATATTGCAACACTTAGAAAAAGTGTACAGCGCCAGCAGACAATGAATTTTCAGCACTAAAAAAACGAAACTT